>NC_135742.1:41670000-41970000 GCF_041903045.1 Epinephelus lanceolatus
GGAGGGCATGAGAGCCATGGCCCTCGTGGCCCTCATGAAATTCCTGCCCTGATCTGCACTGATGCAGGAGTTGTACTGGACTGATGTGGTGAAGCTGAGCCTGAAGGGGAAGCTCTTGATTTACCAGTTAATCCATTTTCCAACCCTTACCTATGGTCTTGAGCTTTGGGTGATAATGAAAAAATTAGGATCTTAGCTACATTTGGCTAAATGAGTGTTCTTTGCAGGGTGGCCTGGTTCATCTTTTGAGACAGGGTGAGAGGACATCTGGAAGGAGCAGTGATACGAATCACTACATCTTTGCATTGAAAGGATCCCAGTGAGGTGGTTTAGTAACCAGATTATGATGTGGACTCCTCCCTTTAGAGGATTTCTTGGTGTATCCAACTAGGAAAAGGCCTTGGGGCAAACCCAGAACATGCTGTAGATGTTGTATAATACATCCTATCTAGTCTGGATGCCTCAGGATCCTCCAGTAAGAGTTGGGGGATATGGCTGAGGAAAGGAATGTTTGGGATACCTTGATTTGCTTGCCATTTTTATGACGGTGCATATAACAAACTGTCATGGGAATTTTACTGCAGATGAAAATGTTTCCAGGTTAACTTATTGTTCATCTAGTTATACCAGTTTTCCTTTGTTGGCAAACTGCCTTACAGAATTCCTGGTTTTACATATTATTATTATTATCATTGTTGGTTTTGTTACAGCTAAATATACAGTAGATCCACCCAACACTATTCTTTGTCCATCTAAATTAACATTTGAGGTTTGAATTAACATCCCTCCAGTGCTGAGGGATGACAGAGGCAGTCTTGATTTCAGAAAGCATCGAAGATTGGCATCACAGTTAGCTAGTCAGCTAACTGGCAAGTCAAAGTAGTGCAGGCTGACAAAAAATCTGAATGCATCCCGAGCTGCAGACAAGGTCAGAGCCAGTGAGTGTGTAATAAATCGGGAGGGAGTGTGCTGAAGCCATTATCTTTCCCTCTCTGCTAGCCGAGCAGTGCAGTGACCTGACATTATAACAAATGGAGGGGAAAACGCTGCCATGAGATGTAAATTCCCACTCTGCTCCCCTATGAATGGCGGAGTCTCTTCAGAAAGTGAGGCACTGACCCGTGGTGTCCACTAAGATCTGACATGACAGGAATGGAAGGATTAGAGAGATGGAGGGATGCCAGTGGAAGGAGGTGGGGGAGGGGAGATCCTGCATAAGGGAAGGCTGTGTAAAAGGGAATTATGATTGCAGAGGATAAATTAGATGTCATGGCAAGCAACATATAACTGTCAAATAGACTTCTGCAGTGCTCTATATAGTAAGTGACAGGCAGTCGGCAAAGTTGTGTGTATGAGTGTATGTGTATGTGTGTGCCTCTGTGGAAGGCAGTATAGGTGGGGATTCATCAAACTCCTCTATTTTTAAATGAAAAATAAAAATCCTGTACATAGAACTGTATAATTTGTAAATGTATTAAATTATATAGACACGTTATACAACTTTTGGGTCATTGTAAGGTGTATTTTTTTATTTTATAGTGAATAGGCAATGACGTCATGGCGCACTTTATTTTGGGTAGTAGCAACTGTATTTTAAGACACACTTTTTCAATAGAGACAAAAGTACAAACTGGTTAAAGAGCAAGTGCAGTGCAGCATTCCCTACAGAGTGAAGCTGCACAAGGAAGCAAAATTCAGGTAAATAAACAGCCTTAATCCATACAGACAAAAGGAGTGATTGGGCCACCTCAACACCACCTAACACTATCTGTGATAACATTTCTGGATGTGTTTTCTTATATTGTTTATGGTGTGAGTGCTTACACATTCAAGCAATTATAAAATTATAATTCTCTTGAGGCCCACCTTTAGTTCACACAATGGATGGGTGCAGTACTTGCAGATTTTCAAAGTCAACCCATGGAAAATCATTGTTCCCACAAAGCTAACAGTTAGGTAATCGCCACTCACCACGCACACATCTGTGTCACCAATCCAAATTCAAGAAAACATCTTTTTCTTCCAAGGCTATCACTGCGTCTCACTTAGGCATTACAGTTTGTCTTTCACTCAGGCCATAACTTAACAAGTGTGCTTTCAGGCCTAAGTAGCAACAGCTGCATTGGTGTTGATGCTGTTGGTGTTACTGCTGCTGCCGCTGTTCTTTCTTTACTGTTTTGGGCTAGTCTCTGTCGTGGCGCTTAATATTAGCTGTAAATCTGGAGGGTTTTTTGATTGTTTGGGTTCTTTTGCTTTTAATCGTTCATTTTATACTTAAGTCAATGTTATTTATGGTTTAGTTTTTGCCCAACCGAAGTTCCATTGTTTTGCTTCAAAGCTGGAAAGCTGAAAAAACGCAGTCTGCACCCATTAGCAATCCGATTTCCATGCTAATCGTGTGAACGGTCAGGGTAGTTGATAATGCAGCAAACATTTACCTTTTTACTGTGTTTTCAAGCTGGATAAGATATAAATTCAACTTAAAGTCATCCATCTACTGGTACTTGATCTCTATCATAGCTTCCATGTCTTCAAATTCCACTATTGTTGTTAAATACCACTCATGTCATGACCCTATTCACTATACAGAACAAGGCTAAAGTTTCAAAATGATTTTATAATAACATTATTTCCCTAAATTTCAAACACTTCCTTCAATATTTATAGCTCTGTGAGGTTTTGTAGACTTGTTTTGATGTGTGTTCCAATGTTTGGGATTCCTTTATCAATAATTTTGTATGCTAAATGCCCCACCCATCCTGCTCCCCACCCCCTAATTCCATCTAACAAGCTTACTTTGTATCCAAATAATTTTTGTATTTTATGCAAAATGATCTCAGTCAACAGGGTCACTTTGGGGCAATTTTGGTCTGGGGACTATATTTGTTGCTGCAAAAATAAATAGTCTGCCACAGTCCACTATAAATTCAGTGGTGGTGATGTTTTGCTGAATGTGATGGTTTTGTAGTGAAAGCTTTTGTTATGTAATGCTGTCTAAGTAACAACATCTGATGAATGTGTATATTGCACATACGATTGAATTATGTAAATGTTCTGTAGTGTCAACCTAAAAGAAAGGCAGAATCAATGTTGTGTTGTGAGCCTAAAGTATTGCATAATGTTGTCTGTTTTTTGTTTTCTGTTTGAGCGTGGCTCAATTGTGCTGTGTCTGAATGCATTCAGTCTTGTATGTGTGCCAGTCAGACAATTAGGCATAAATACAGTCAGCCTTCAGCTCACTAAAGTACATGCATGCATACAATGTTGTCAGAAAAAATGCAGTATAACTTGTAATGTGGTCTAAAAACTAATCATGTACTTATCATTTATAGTAATTATATTCAGTTATATATTCATTTTTTGTAATTGGCAAGTTACATTACTCTGTCATTTAACATTTAAGAAAGATGGTCTCCAAATAGAGGGCATATATTTAAAAGTGTGTAAGGGCTAGTCTCTGCTCTGATTGGTTATACCTGAATGATTTGGGGTATCAATGGGTGTTTCACTCTGTCAGATTGTCATTTCATATACTAAAAGCTTCCATTGCGTGCTTAAAATGATTGTGAACACTTCATATAGCCGACTGTACTTGATGCAGGCCTTAAATGGTATTAAAAAAAACCCCACAACAACAATTGGTTAAAATCTGCTGGATTTGACTTTCTGCAGTTTATTAATATGAAGATGGCTTTCACTTCAGGAATTAGTTTTGCTGAGCCTGACAGGCTCTTTTTCTACATTGCCATTGTAGTTGCTGTTGTTGTTGTTGTTGTTGTTGTTGTTGTTTTTTCAACCTTTAACATGCAATCCTCAATACTGAGGTCAGATTTTCAAAACTCCTCACAGTCAGAACAGAAGTCAATATGGATTTAACTGTGGATCATTTATACTTGCTTTGACACAAAATGCTTTCAATGACCACATCTTTCACATGTTTACATACTATTATAAAAAACTGTTACATTTACCATCCAAACCAAACTTTATATAATAAATTACTGTAAATTACACTGTAATTTGCTATGTTCTGCTACTTTACAAAGAAAAAAATCCATCAAGTCTTAATGAGGACATACAACACTTAGCAGTTATTTGCATTTCTTGATGATCTATATGAAAGACCTGTGCCAGGTTAGGAAAGGTGCAAAGAAAGGTGGAATCCAGAATGTTTTGTAAAGGAATGTTGATGGAATGATGTTGTGTTTCACTCTCCTCTTCCAGTCACAAAGCGGTTTACAACTCATCCCAGAATAGAGTCCCTTTTCTCACTTTTTTTCTTCCACATTACTCTCCATTCCTCAACCCCATAGAAAAATTATTTTCCTCAAGGAGGTGGCAAATTTATGACCACCAGCCACACGATCAGATGTTCTTCTTGGACACAATGAACAAGAGTTGGTTCTGATGAGTGTATGAAGTGTTGGTTCCATTATTGTGTTTGGATGTAACAAAGAGCAAGCTGTTTGCATAAATGTTTTCCTATGAAAAGTAATGCAGCCAAATTTGTGCATTTGTGTAGGTTGGAGGCAGGTTGGGGTGGTAGATGGGTCACAAAAACACAGACTTTCCCTTGGAGATGTGTTTGGAACCATGTAAACTTTGAGTCATTTTAAGGTACGTCCTCACCATGTTTCTTTTCCTAAACCTTCCTTCAGTAACTTTACTTTAATTATGTACATTAAGAACGTAACATCATTTGTGGGGTGAAAATTCTTAGGATATCAGGCAAACCATTCTATGAGGATACACTGAGTTACTGTGGTTAGGTTTAGGACAAAAAAAAATGGTTGGGTGTCTTTAGGTTTAGGCAAGTAACATTGTTGTGGTTAGGTTTTCACAAGGTGAGGACATACCCTAAAATTACTCAGAGTTCACTCAGAGTTCACATGGTTCTAAACATGTGTCTCCTGGGGAAAGTTCCAAGGGAAAGTCATGCATTTTTGTGACCCATTCACCATTCAGGACTGTTTTTTTTGTTTGTTTGTTTTTTTTCCTGTCAGTGCACGGGTCACGTGTTTGCAGCCTTTCAAAATACATCGGATATATATGAATTTGGGTGCATTACTCTTTGTAGGAAAATGTACAAACAGTTTTTGAGAGCAGCCTGAGTAACTTTACTTGCCTTAACCTAACCTCTGTAACTTTATGTTAGGTGTGTAAATGTACGTTAAGGACGTAACATTATTCGTGGGGTGCTAATTTGTAGGATATCGTACAAACCGTTCTATGAGGATAGGTTGGATAGAGCTGCTGTGCTTAGCTGCATCTGTAAAGAGAAATGTCTAAAAAGTTTGAAAAGTAAAGCCAGTATAGAAACATATGTGTTACCAGTTGTAAAATCCATGAAGACACATTTTGCCCTCTCTTATTTACTGGAAGGATTACGTGCATTAATCTGGCCCAACTGTTTTAAACAGCTGCCACATACAGATAGATTTATATATTGTGTTTGGTCCGCAAATACATGAGCACTAATCTAGTTTATATGACATAATGCAGCATTCTGCATTGAGCACTGAGCTGCACTGCCAGGTAGATATATTAACATTCATGTAATCATCTCACCACCTTAAATAGCCTTTGACTTTGTCCTCTGGTCTACCTGTATCCCTTATTTTTCCCTTTCAGTACAAAATAGGACAACTCCTCTTGTATTTAATATGGTTATTGCTTTAGAAAATTCCACCTTGTTAAGACTTGAAACTGTGAAAAATGGCTGCTTTGTGCTGTACATTATTTTCTCTTTTCTTCACCCTTTCTCCACTCCCCCATTGTATTCTATTGAAGCGCTCACTGATGAAAAGAAACTGCAAAAAAAAAAGAAAAAAGAAAAAAAGCTGCCATTGAAGAAAGGAGCGCCTCTCCCTAATTTGAATCCTTTCTCATTATGAGACTAGCAGGTGGTATATGGACAATATTGCTATTTAATAAAGGTTCATTTCACCAATATAGTGTTGCAAATAAGTGCATCTCCACATGAGCTTGGCTTTATTCTCTTGTGTGAACACATGGAGGTTGCACAAATTATTTGCACTTTGTTCGGGTGTACAGATCACTGTCTTGTTGTCGTCTTTCACAGATTTTAATTTTTTTTAGGACAGTGTCATTCAAATTTACTCACTCATCTGTTATTTGCTTCAGCTTGATTGAGCAGCAAAACACGATTCACTGCTACAAATAATATGCACTTTTTCCAGTGTGATAATGACACTACCATAGTTTTTCAAAATTCTACTACCATCAATGAGTGTGTGTGGCTCTCCAAAAGTTACCAGGGGGCGATGTGGGGTTGAAACATGCACTCACTGTGCACTTTTTCCAATGTCAAATGTCAGGCCTTCATAACATATTGTATATATCTAAATGTCAACTCCATTTATACCTGGTGTTACCTGGATATTGCCATTTGATCACAAACCTTTGCATTTTCAGGTGGTGTAAATAAACCTAAAGTTGATGCTGATTGTTAGGTGTTCTGCATGCATTTATATCTGAATGTCCATAGCAGGTGGAGATGATGTCCCAGAGTTTACAAAGCCAGCTGGTAAGCACCAACCTGTTTTCATCCCCCAGAAGTCAAATACCCATGCTTTGTCACACTCCTTGGTGTGTGATATTGACACCAAAGGCACCCTTTAGCATGTTTATGAGACACATAACTAACTCATCTGCAGCATTACTTGATGTTGAGAGAAAGTGATGTAGTGTAAAGAGCGAGAAAGTCCTCTTAGGGTCAGAGGGGAGGTGGATGGGTCAGACAAAAGACCTTTACCCAGGAGACTGCAGTTCGTGTACAGCGTGAAACCAAAACTCAAACCCAATACCCTCATACCCATACAGTGTTCATCAGGCTATCATACCTGATAGCCCGATGAAGACTCTTTAAAGTTGAAACGCGTTGGTCTATTCATATGAATAAGGGATTTTTTTTTACCATAATCAGAGTGTCTCAGGTGCCTTTTTTAGACTGCCAGCCCACACCATGATCCTTTACACCAAGTGAGCTGGGACAGTCATTGCTTTTTATTCCTATGTGACTATTTGCCCTATTCTTGAAGAGCACCTGATTTTTTACAATTACCTGCTCCTAGTGTCTTGACCCAATGCAACACTCCCCAAGTTTTTCCTCACACTGAGAGTATTTAGTAATGTGAAAAGAGTATTTCTGCTGATCTACCTTGTCATGATAAAGGGTTAAACAAAACTGTGATAACGTTCTACAGTTGTAAATTCTTGTCCAGATAAAATTTAAGACCCCTGTATAGTGTTTTGGTGTCTATGTGTCTTCGAAGCCATGGATGTGTCAAATTGGACTGTAGGGAGCATATTTTAAGGTCTCACCAGTATGAGAAGTGTCATGTCACTACACAACCAACACAATCACCAAAAAAAAGTTGGCATTCTATATTTCTGCAAACCAATACATCACATTTGCACATAATAATGTAGTGGATGTGTTGAAACCTCATTTTTCAACAATGCTTTGGTTAAAGTGTGGTCAAGTTTAGTCACAAGAAGCACATCCAGGACTGGGGGGCACAATTCCACTACAGAAGAGACTTGATGACCACTAAAACTGGGTTGGGGAAAAGTGGATATATAGATACTTATTAGTCAAATGAGTTATTACAAATGGGCATATCAGATATTGGCAAAAATCCAATATTGTGCATCCCTAATGTTAATGTCTGTGTTAGTATTGGTCTTGATTTTAAAGGGAGCTTCCATCATTTCTTAAAAGCAAAATGAAGCCCACCGTTCATGTGATTTGAATGTGATAATGTTACAAAGAGTACTGTATAAATTATTCAGGATAATATATGTCCTGCAGAATGGCAGTTACTCATTCCTCACAGTGGCATAAAAAGTAGTTTAGGTAGTGCTCTCTTTTCATTTCACTATCATTATCTGACTTGTTTTCATCAGTGTTTTCCCGTGCATTCTCTTCATTTTGTTCTTATTGTGATAAGACTCTGTCCTGAACTCACTCACAGGATCTTCTCAGTTTGCTGCTCCTCCTTTTACTTCTTACAGCCCTAATATCTTGAGCAACAATGATCAAACACACAGACTCATTTGTGTTTTGTACTGTGCCAGATAGATATGTTGTGTTCAGATTTGTATAATGTGGGTGAGTTGTTGAGGTCAGTAGACGGCAGGATGAGTAACATTTAATCAGAAAGTCACTGTCACTCATTTAGCTCAAGATCAGTCACAAGGGTTTGATGGTAATCTTCAGCCAGTTGTCTGGTATCAAACATGAGGCCAAGGATAGAGTACTCAAGCTCTTCAAAGTGACCTGAGTGTTTGACCCAGATCCCCCTAACAATACAGGGAAATGCAGCCTAATTGAATATACAGTTAATGAGGGAAATTGCGGGCCCAGAAATCAAACACAGGTGCTCTCTTGGATCTTCTTTATAGAAAAACCCTGCTCTTATACATTAAAGACATCTGAGAGATAAAAAAAAAAAAGGAGAAGTCTGAGTGTTCAGGACACAAGGCTATTCAACCAGCTCGTCAGTGATATAGCCTCCTCAGAGCGGCTTTGTTTCCTCTGTGCTGGTTCTTGGGCAGCAGAGAATGAATGTCAATCGGCTGCCTGTGAGACTTAAGTGCTGAATATCAATTAGCTGGCTGGTCAATTACCCAGCCCTTTGACATAAATTGTACATATATTTGCAGAAAATGCATTTGCATTATTATTCAGTCGTCATCTTATATATAAGCAATAATGTGGTTGAAAATACAACACTGCCACTGAACAATGAGCATTTACAGCAGTCTGGACAACACATACTGTCACGCTACATTACATTTTCTATTGCCATTCAACATTGATAAAACCAAACTTAAATTATCTAACTTATGACTCAATTTATAATATTCTTTAAAATTTAAATATCAACAGCTCCATTTAGTAGCTGGACAGCAAATTTCTAATTGTATGGGCTACCTTCACCAAACATGTTTTTCCATGGAAGATCATATTGAGAGCGAGAACAAGATAACAAGAAGTATGCAGCAATTTCAACATTTTTTTAAAGATTTTTTGCGGCTTTTTAGCCTTTAATGTATAGGACAGACAAGCCTGAAGGGGGAGAGAGAGAGGGAGTGACATGCAGCAAATGGCCACAGGCCGGAGTCGAGCCCGGGCCACTGCGGCAACAGTCTTGTACAAGGAGCGCCTGCTCTACCACTAAGCCACCAGCGCCCCAGCAATTTCAACATTTAATAGGACTTAATAAAAACAAGTATGCAGTCCAAATCAATACAGCAACAGGCTTCATTTATACATTGAGCCTCAGAATATTTCTGACATGACAAACAGCACACGCAAGATTGGAAGATAAATAAAGTTCTATCTTGTCTTACCTTTTGTTGTGTTATAACAAATTCACTCCTACAATTTGGCACATAAGAAAAGGTAAGATAAGATAGAACTTTATTTATCCAGAGGGAAATTGCTGACAACTGACAATTCTTTAACTCACCATTGAAGGTCCAATGTGTAGGATTTAAGAGTATCGTTGGCAGAAAGGGTATATAATATTCATAAGTGTGTTTTCATTAGTGTAAAATCACCTGAAAAAAAGATTGTTATCTTAGAATGAGGCATTTATACATACATATGGAGTGTGTCTTCTTCCATGGAGTCTGTCAGGTTGTTTTACAGTATACCAGAATAGACAATCAAACACTGGCTCTCAATAGGTCCATTCATGTTTTTGCGTCAGCCACTGTAGTTCTCCTACATGCTTGGCACACAGAAGAAGTTTCAGCTCTGCAACCTCACCACTAGATGCCACCAAATTTTACACACTGGACCTTTAAGTTCCTTTGAGTGGGAGGCAATATTTTTCCACTGAACAAAACTTCCTGAGCAATAAGTTTGAGAGTGGTCTGTATACTTAGAATTGCATCCAGAAGCTGGGCACCGTGGACCACGGACTGCAACAACAGCACTAAAGTTCAAACTTAAAAACTACTCAGAAAACAGTAAAGGTTGGAATTTTTTTAAAATAACTTGCCTGGGTTTTTTAGTGTCCAAATTATCCAGGATATGAGTGGTATAGCTTGAAGCTTGGGTATCATGTATCTTGCAGAAGTTTGAGGCTAACATATATGGTGGCAAGAGACAGTGACTATTGTGCTGGTGTTTTTTTGCTGCACCCACACCTTCTCTGCTGACTGTTTCTAATGCAAACCGACAGGAGTTGATGATTATGCTGCAGCCTCTTGGTCTACCTTTGTAAGTTCTGTATTTTCTTAGCCATTTTGCAATATACATGACTTTTTATTAATTTTCATCAGTAAATGGAGTTGCTCAGTTGCCATGGGGATGAGCTCTCATGTAACTGTATATACATATATACAGTACAGGCCAAAAGTTTGGACACACCTTCTCATTCAATGCGTTTTCTTTATTTTCATGACTATTTACATTGTAGATTCTCACTGAAGGCATCAAAACTATGAATGAACACATGTGGAGTTATGTACTTAACAAAAAAAGGTGAAATAACTGAAAACATGTTTTATATTCTAGTTTCTTCAAAATAGCCACCCTTTGCTCTGATTACTGCTTTGCACACTCTTGGCATTCTCTCCATGAGCTTCAAGAGGTAGTCACCTGAAATGGTTTTCCAACAGTCTTGAAGGAGTTCCCAGAGGTGTTTAGCACTTGTTGGCCCCTTTGCCTTCACTCTGCGGTCCAGCTCACCCCAAACCATCTGGATTGGGTTCAGGTCTGGTGACTGTGGAGGCCAGGTCATCTGCAGCAGCACTCCATCACTCTCCTTCTTGGTCAAATAGCCCTTACACAGCCTGGAGGTGTGTTTGGGGTCATTGTCCTGTTGAAAAATAAATGATCGTCCAACTAAACGCAAACCGGATGGGATGGCATGTCGCTGCAGGATGCTGTGGTAGCCATGCTGGTTCAGTGTGCCTTCAATTTTGAATAAATCCCCAACAGTGTCACCAGCAAAACACCCCCACACCATCACACCTCCTCCTCCATGCTTCACAGTGGGAACCAGGCATGTGGAATCCATCCGTTCACCTTTTCTGCGTCTCACAAAGACACGGCGGTTGGAACCAAAGATCTCAAATTTGGACTCATCAGACCAAAGCACAGATTTCCACTGGTCTAATGTCCATTCCTTGTGTTTCTTGGCCCAAACAAATCTCTTCTGCTTGTTGCCTCTCCTTAGCAGTGGTTTCCTAGCAGCTATTTGACCATGAAGGCCTGATTCGCGCAGTCTCCTCTTAACAGTTTCGTTGTAGCGCTTGATGGTTTTTGCGACTCCACTTGGGGACACATTTAAAGTTTTTGCAATTTTCCGGACTGACTGACCTTCATTTCTTAAAGTAATGATGGCCACTTGTTTTTCTTTAGTTAGCTGATTGGTTCTTGCCATAATATGAATTTTAACAGTTGTCCAATAGGGCTGTCGGCTGTGTATTAACCTGACTTCTGCACAACACAACTGATGGTCCCAACCCCATTGATAAAGCAAGAAATTCCACTAATTAACCCTGATAAGGCACATCTGTGAAGTGGAAACCATTTCAGGTGACTACCTCTTGAAGCTCATGGAGAGAATGCCAAGAGTGTGCAAAGCAGTAATCAGAGCAAAGGGTGGCTATTTTGAAGAAAGTAGAATATAAAACATGTTTTCAGTTATTTCACCTTTTTTTGTTAAGTACATAACTCCACATGTGTTCATTCATAGTTTTGATGCCTTCAGTGAGAATCTACAATGTAAATAGTCATGAAAATAAAGAAAACGCATTGAATGAGAAGGTGTGTCCAAACTTTTGGCCTGTACTGTATATGTATGTGTTTGTGTGTGGTTTGGGAAAAAAATCATGGTTGGGCATCATCATATTACATACTTAATGTTACATAATTAATGTTATGTTACTTGCTTACTGTAACATTATGACGTGATGTTATGTTACATGAGGTTATGTGATGATGTGATATTGTGTACATTACATGACATTGCATACATACGTCTCGTCTCGTCTCGTCTCATCGTCCTCCGCTTATCCGGGTCCGGGTCGCGGGGGCAGCAGTCTCAGCAAAGAAGCCCAGACAGTCCTGTCCCCAGCCACCTCCGTCAGCTCTTCCGAGGGAACCCCGAGGCGTTCCCAGGCCAGCCGGATGATGTAATCCCTCCAGCGTGTCCTGGGGCGGCCCCGAGGTCTCCTCCCAGTTGGACATGCCCGAAACACCTCCCAAGGGAGGCGTCCGGGAGGCATCCTAACCAGATGCCCGAACCACCTCAACTGGCTCCTCTCGATGTGGAGGAGCAGTGGCTCTACTCCGAGTCCCTCCCAGATGTCCGAGCTCCTCACCCTATCTCTAAGGCTGAGCCCAGCCACCCTGCGGAGGAAACTCATTTCGGCCGCTTGTACTCGCGATCTCGTTCTTTCGGTCACTACCCAAAGCTCGTGACCATAGGTGAGGGTTGGAACGTAGATCAACCGGTAAATCGAGAGCTTCGCTTTCTGGCTGGTTTCATACGTAACTTTAAAAACTCAATTGAGTTTTGGTTTCTCACAGGTGTTATGATAGCTTTATTGGTAGTTTAATGAATGTCTTGTGGGTGTGGTTTAGGCAGGTGGTGGGAGGCAGGGTCAGCACTAACGTTACACTTGGGGGTATGGTGGTAATGACTCATTAGTCGTTATTAGCCGCACCTGGAGTGAGAGCTGGGGAGGCCATTGAGCTGACAGGCACGCCACAAGGTAGACACTAGAGGCAAGACATTCTGAAGACAAAAGAGACTGAGAAAGTGTTTGACACCACAAATTGTCCATGGAAATACACATTTACTCTGAAAAAAACACAAAGAAAAGCAAGCTAGCCAGCCCACTCGTCCGGTAGCCGAAGAGTGTCCGGAGTCCTTAGATCTGAGTGAGCTGGTCGCGAGGAGCAAGAGCAGTGGCCTGGGAGTGAGTCAACCACACACACCCCCCCAGATAGGGAAGGTGACACTCAACCAGTGAAGTCCAGGCACATGGTTCACGTCTAATGCAACACTTTGGGAGAGACACTAGGTTACAGGCTTGCTAGCCTTAGTTGATGCAGTTTTATGAGCCAGGTTTAGCATGGCAGTGTAACAAAGGACATGAACTCCGGTCTCCTGTGTCAAAGTCCTGTGATTTTTAACACCTGACTTTGCCTTTTGTTATGTCATAATTACTACACTTAATGTAAATATCAGTCAAAATAAGCTGCTTTTGCAAATGACTTATGATGTCCTGTTTTGGGGGAGGACCGTCTCTTGAGTTCAGATAGCAAACTACTATCAAGAATGAACATTAAGGCTCAAGGCATTCTCTTATATTCCTGTAGTTTCACAGTGAAATTGGGCTGGGTGTGTTTGTCTTTGCCCCTTTCCTTTCACACAAGGTACTGGTAGGGTATCTGTCCCTGCATGATGAACTGACTCACCAGTCACCTCCCACAGTACCTGCTACTTTAAACCTGCATTATTATCATAATGCACACTTGTACTTGTGGCCATCCAAACTGTTAGAGCAGACTAAGCTTTTTAATCTGCTTTTAGGTTGTGTTGCCCTTTATTGTTTGAAGTGAGCAGCCCAGATGTTCCAGGGTACTTGCATGGGTTATAAGTTCTCTACACTGATCCCCTTTTCTTTTCTCTTCGGTGGCAAAGTGGCTTTTGTCCCTGAGCTCCTTGCTGATCTCCAGTTTAGCTGATACTGATGGAGAACCACAATGTACAACTTAAATAATTGTTTCCCAGTTACATTGGGCTGTGCAATGTATAACTGTGATGCTACTGATTAGCATATTCAGTATTGCTATAGGCTTTGCAACTTCAAAAACTAAAAAAAGGCTTCACAAATTCAGATAGAATGCTTAAGTTCAATATTAGAAAATAACTAAGTCAAAATTTAAATCAAAAGTAAAATTTTTACTTAAACTTAAAGTTACTTATGTTTAAGGCAGATTAAACACTTCGATAATGGCACAGAACATAACTTGGGACAGTAGTCATATTGATTCCATTCAGGCTCGATTTCTCATAGCAAATGGGTTGTTTTTGCCTGACACGAACCTTTACATCACAATTTAACTGAATTTTAGTGAGCTGGAAATTTGTTTTTGGAAAACCAAACAGAACAAAAGAATAAACAAAAAAACCTAAAGTGACATCAGGCAACTGACATTAGGCAGGCAAAACAACTTTCTAAAATTCTGAAAGCAAGGAACTCAAACCTCATAAATGTTCACAGTGAAATATTTCTATGAATTCAGTGGTATATACATATATATTAGTATTCCTATTGTGGTTACGTTTTATAATTTGGTATTCACTTGCTTGTTAGATCTGAATTATTCCAGCTATTAATTGCTTCCATACATCTTCTCCAACAACTGTTGTTGGTGTCCCATGGTGGTGTTTCACTGGCTTTTTATACTTTAAAATAGAATACAGTGCTTATGGAAAAACTTTGCTTTCAAGTTTAGAACACATTTTATCATCCGTATTTCTAACACAGAGCACAAATATCAGTTTTGCTATTATTGGCCATTTTTCAAAACCCAATTTTTATGACTAACAGTCAAACACTACAGTTAAAACCACATCCTAACACTCAGTGATCACAGGCGACCAAAGTGTCTCCTGTCCTGTGCTGCAGTATCAGCCAGCATAGCTACAGCAGAGGGCAGTCTTACGCCAACTTTACTCAACAGCTGCCTCTCACCTGGTGTTGTTATTCCCGCCCTGTCTGGGTCTCACAGGTCTGTCTTCATTGTCTAGTTTATAGTTGATTAGAAATATTTGGAGTGTTTTCTGAGGGAGTGTGCCAGAATATTGGCATAACTATCTTTAAGGTGACTTGAAGAGTGGAAACATTTTTGTAATTTAGTGACATACGAGGATGAAACAGGCATATTTTAGAGATATTTTTTAAACAGGTTTTATTGAAGTTGTTAATTTTAATTGTTAACAGAAACTACACTGGATTCTTTAGTGAAGGTACACTAAAGCTGATGTAGTTCATTTTACTGTACAAGTGGAATAGCTTTTCATTCAATACCAGCACTCTCCCAGTTTGCCTGGTGTCATAAATTTGACAGAATTTTTATTGACATTTAACTGAAATATATATCAATTTAGCTTGCAAACATAAAACACACACAATGGAAAACAGGAAGGGTAAAGAAGTGACAAAAGGATTGTGTTGCTGGTTATAGGTTATCTTATGAGATCCTACAGTGGAAAAATGCCTGCTTGTTAAAGTTGCTATCATTACAGTGAACCTGCAGCTTGCCAGTCATATCAGTCCTGCAGCGTGTACAGCTCGTTATCAGGTAGCTACGATAGCGTAATCACTGCTGCCATGGCACTGAAGAAAATATTTTACTAGAATGATGATAATATGAAGATGATTAAAAAATGGCCTTGAGAAAGATATTTTTATTTATTTATGTCTAACACAGTGTAGCCATATTATTCAGTCCATTGAGACTTGCTCAATGTGGCTTATGAGAGCAGAGCAGAGGGCACAATAATGACACAAGAGTGAAGGTGACTTTGCAATGGAATTTTAAGCTGTGCAGGTAGGGTTTTTGATAAGAAGACAAAAAAGAGGAAGAAGAGGAGATAGAAAAAAAAAGCTATTTCTATCACACAATAGCATTGTAAGGAAAAGTTAGCAACTAGCCGGTGAACAAAGTGGAGCACTCAGAACTTGAAGAGCCATATTTCTTTTAATTTTTAAGAGTTAATGGAGACCAAAAGAAACATATATATATATATATATATACAGTACAGGCCAAAAGTTTGGACACACCTTCTCATTCAATGCGTTTTCTTTATTTTCATGACTATTTACATTGTAGATTCTCACTGAAGGCATCAAAACTATGAATGAACACATGTGGAGTTATGTACTTAACAAAAAAAGGTGAAATAACTGAAAACATGTTTTATATTCTAGTTTCTTCAAAATAGCCACCCTTTGCTCTGATTACTGCTTTGCACACTCTTGGCATTCTCTCCATGAGCTTCAAGAGGTAGTCACCTGAAATGGTTTCCACTTCACAGGTGTGCCTTATCAGGGTTAATTAGTGGAATTTCTTGCTTTATCAATGGGGTTGGGACCATCAGTTGTGTTGTGCAGAAGTCAGGTTAATACACAGCCGACAGCCCTATTGGACAACTGTTAAAATTCATATTATGGCAAGAACCAATCAGCTAACTAAAGAAAAACGAGTGGCCATCATTACAGCAGACCCATCTCTAGAACAACTGTTAAGAGGAGACCGCAAATCAGGCCTTCATGGTCAAATAGCTGCTAGGAAACCACTGCTAAGGAGAGGCAACAAGCAGAAGAGATTTGTTTGGGCCAAGAAACACAAGGAATGGACATTAGACCAGTGGAAATCTGTGCTTTGGTCTGATGAGTCCAAATTTGAGATCTTTGGTTCCAACCGCCGTGTCTTTGTGAGACGCAGAAAAGGTGAACGGATGGATTCCACATGCCTGGTTCCCACTGTGAAGCATGGAGGAAGAGGTGTGATGGTGTGGGGGTGTTTTGCTGGTGACACTGTTGGGGATTTATTCAAAATTGAAGGCACACTGAACCAGCATGGCTACCACAGCATCCTGCAGCGACATGCCATCCCATCCGGTTTGCGTTTAGTTGGACGATCATTTATTTTTCAACAGGACAATGACCCCAAACACACCTCCAGGCTGTGTAAGGGCTATTTGACCAAGAAGGAGAGTGATGGAGTGCTGCTGCAGATGACCTGGCCTCCACAGTCACCGGACCTGAACCCAATCCAGATGGTTTGGGGTGAGCTGGACCGCAGAGTGAAGGCAAAGGGGCCAACAAGTGCTAAACACCTCTGGGAACTCCTTCAAGACTGTTGGAAAACCATTTCAGGTGACTACCTCTTGAAGCTCATGGAGAGAATGCCAAGAGTGTGCAAAGCAGTAATCAGAGCAAAGGGTGGCTATTTTGAAGAAACTAGAATATAAAACATGTTTTCAGTTATTTCACCTTTTTTTGTTAAGTACATAACTCCACATGTGTTCATTCATAGTTTTGATGCCTTCAGTGAGAATCTACAATGTAAATAGTCATAAAAATAAAGAAAACGCATTGAATGAGAAGGTGTGTCCAAACTTTTGGCCTGTACTGTATATATATATATACATATATATATATATATATATATGTATATATATATACATATATATACATATTAGGGCATTAATGACTGACTTTTCAGGTTGACTTATCTGTCAATAAAGTCGAAGTCGAGTCGACAAGCCATTTGATGACGTCATCACATTGACACGGCATTGACAGGAAAGTGAAGTATCTCCACACATGTGATGTGTGTCTGTCAAGGCCCGAACATACTCGGGCGGAACGTACGCGGAATGGACTCTGTGGAGGTCCGTGCGGACTCAAAGCGGATGTCCACAGGCCCTGTGCGCGCAAAGCTCAGATTTTACGACCGCGCGGACTCTGCTCTGCGCACCAGTGACTGCTCAGCATGTATTTTTCACATCGCAAGGATTTTTCACGGACATTTTTACAGGAAACTACAACGCAGAAGTGCGCTCGACTATGAAAGCCCGAATGACTGGAGTCTGCTCCACTTATAGTACACCCAAGTGTGTTCACTTTAGTCAAGGATAAAGTATCAGCGTAAGCCAATCAGAGGCAGCGATTGCATTCCGTACACAAGCACACACAGAGAGAGAGAGAGAGAGGGAAAAAACACACGACTTGTCGACTCCTCCCGGGGGATGTCGACTTGTGCCACTGACGTCGACACATCGACAAATCGACTTTTCTGTTAATACATATATATATACACACACACACACACACACATATATATATATATATATGTGTGTGTGTGTGTGTGTGTGTGTGTGTGTGTATATATATATATATATATATATCTAACAATGCAGATACACATTTGGCAAAGGACTGTGGCCATCATGGGGAAACTCCTGGGGAAATTCTGTCAAAATACTACATTTGCATTGCATATAAAGTAACATAAGGTCATATTGCGATGACAGGGAAGACAGAAGCCTTAGCTTTCTGCTGCAAAAAGAACCAATGTTTTAGCTATTCAGGTTCTTATTTTAGATCGATACATACATACAGGACTATGAAAACACCAATCTCCTGCAGCCACCACGGGGGATATTCCAGCATAATTCCAGTTTAACACCATGTTTGAACAACATGTAAGGTAAGCTAAGGTAATATAAGGTAATGGTGTGATAATGGGGAAGACAGAAGCCTTAGCTTTCTGCTGCAAAAAGAATGAATGCCCGAGCTAATATAGTTTTTATTTTAGACTGATTTAAACAGGATCATGCAAATTATATTTTTACAGGGTTAAAATTTTGAACTCAGCAAAATGGCATTCAAAGCATCATAAGCAATTATTGTTACTCATGATTCAACATGTGTTCTGGTAGTCACTGAGGGGATGCAAGAATGAGAGAGTATTTGTTGCGCTTATTCTCTCAGCAGTTAAAAGTCTAGCTGTTGCTTCTCAACAAAATGGAGACATTAAAAACATTCTAGTCTCCATTGCCTCCCAGTAGTCGAGATACATTTTATAACACAAAGTTTTAAGCAAACATTTTCCAGCTTAACACAAACATGACTGACGGGATATGCTGATCCTTAACTGAGAATGCTGTTAAACACAGTGTGTTTGGGCTATATATAGTTGAATATCATCTGCATAGCGACAGAAACTGATATTTGTAATAAATGGCATAAAGGTAACACACAGTCTGAGAAGTTCCCTAACAAAGATGACATGAGAGAGATGAATTGAGGAACGGGGCCCATAGGCGGTCATTTAAGTGGGTCCGCAATAAAGTTTGTCTTTTGACAAATTACAGTGTAAAACTCATGTTTGATGGCTATATTCATGCTTATTTTTATGTATTTTGAAAATTGATCTGAAAATTAAACAACTAAAATCTTAAAACTTTACTAAGAAAACCATAGACTGTATCTTTATATACAGTCTATATACAAAACATTATATGAATGTCACATCCTGAGTATGAAGAGCACCAAAATCATCTACCCACTATAAAGTAAATTAAATTTAATGTATGACTGTGATATGTGATAATCCATGAAAATAAAATATGCTAAACTAAAATAAGATAAATTTAGCTAAGCTAAGATAAGATAAGATAAAATGAGACGAGATGAGACGAGATGAGATAATCCTTTATTTGTCCCACAGCAGGAAAATTTGCAACATTACAGCAGCAAAGGGATAGTGCAAACAGGAAGCATCAGTAGAAAAACAATGAAATATAAAGCAATATATAAGTATATAAAACAAGTAAACTGTACAAAAACAACAGAAGTATAAGCCAGCAGTTTAAAAACACAAAGCAAAATAATAAAAAAGCATCAAAAGGGAGGAGAATATAATAAAGAGACAGACGGAATGGCGGATTTTACATTATTGACCACTGGATGTATAGATATGTAAAGTATGAATTTAATGGTTCCACATTTCTGCTGAGAAATGCATACTTCTACTTTGGAAATATGAATCTAATCCAACTTTTAAACTGTTAAACCAAATACCAATTTCTTTTCCTTTAGAGAGATTAACTGTAGAAAAACATGATTGACCTTCGGTTGCTGTTATTTTCTTGCTTGGAAAACTTCAAAAGGTCATCAATAATGGAAATGGACAATTTTTGTCTCTGAGCCTTCATGGAGGTACACTATAAATTAAGGACATATTATGATATTATTACTAACAATAATAATACAATTTGGGTACTTTTTATGAACCAAAAGAATAAGTTTATTGTCTACCGTGCCCACAGAGCTTCAGAGAGCCGGGATGAGAGCAGGCAGATGGGCAGGTGTCAGATCTGTGCAGAGCACCAGAGCAAAAACACAGACACATCAATGACAGCATGATACTAACATCCAAAACCCAAGTTTCACTCCGTGATTTTTTGTGACATGAGAAATACTTCAAAAATAAGTAAAATCACACAACACCACTGTTTCTATGGTTTCAACATGGATTTGTTTATTACAATTTAGCATTATTGGGAATATGATATGGCGTATCCCCTTGACTTGTTGATAGTAAGTTTACTGGGTCCTTTCAGATTTTAATGGGTCGTGGAAGCAGGATGTGTGTCTGGCGACATGACTGAGGTGGGGTTAAAAGTCCTCCTCATCTGCTATACAGACAATGTCATGTCAGCTTATTTTCAGCAATTGGATGTCCATGAAACTCCCATTTAAAGCCACTACAAGGAACTTTTAACTGGATATGCAAAAGTCTCTCGTTTCTGCTGATGTCTCTGCGTGACCTACAACAGCAAATGAGACCATCCACCACTATATAGTGTATAGCCATACATTTAGGAAACTATCTCCGGGTCCGCCCCAGATCGCTTCCAGGACGAAACGATTTACGGCACACAGACGGCACACATCATCTTACCTAGCTGCTTACACTTATAGTGACAGCCACGTCTCAGTCACACAGAGAAAATCGAATCCTCGGGAAGTTAGGAAATCCTTCAGGATAAATGTTTCGTTCACTAGCAATCTAGCATTTACCAGCCCAATCCTGGCAGAAGCTGGCGGGTCCACGGCGTTAGCTGTCCGGGGAGCCACACACAGAGGCTGCAGGTTGCGCAGATTCACTCCTCGCCAGCGGGGACGAGGAGAGCAGGGGCCACGGGGCTGTAACGCCTCATCCGGGCCGACGACAGGTACCAGCCAGGCGTCGACAGGGTCCAGCAAGTGCCAAGAAATAAAGAGGCGAGGCACCGCTCCATATTCAGTCCAAGAAGCCGTGGAAGTGCTCGCCAAACAGGCCTTCAGCCTTACCAGCCGACTGCTGTGTTTACCCTGGCGGCGGTGGCGCTTACGTCGGAGAGGTGAAGCTGGGGCACACAGAGGTGAGCTGGGATCCCCGATAGGAGCGGGGGCAAAGTTTTCCCGTCTTGTTGTTTCATTCATCCCCAAAACAAACACATGCGCGAGCCAGGTAAGTGTCTTTACGACAATACACGCTAGAGCTCATGGGAAATATAGGCTTCATTCCTGCAAAACACTACCGCTTTTGTCCACAGGGTCGCCAAAATCAACTCAAAATGAAAGTTCCTTGTAGGGGCTTTAAATCAACAATGATAATTAGAGGTGTAACAGTACAAAAAAGTTTTGGTTCAGAGAGAGTTTGGCACAGCTGAGAAGACCCAAAAGCCTAAGGAAGTGTTTGTTTTAATTTATTTTGAACAGAAAGTAGTGCAAGTGTCAAAGACAGACACAATCCTTCTGCTGGGGACTAAGAGCATTTGCCCACTGGCAACTTTGGTAAACTATTTTCATTTTAAAAATAAGGAACATTTCAAACACTTGTGTATTACACTATACAAACACTAAACATAACACTTTGGTTCCACATTATATGCATCAATCTGCATACCATATATTCTGTGTGCAGCAGACCATGACCCCCTGACCATGACGGTTTGGTACAAATACACATAAAATAAACTATTTAAGTCCTGGTAAAAAAACATTGGAAAAGTGTGAAAAAGTAGAAAAAACATATCGTGTATAGGAGAGGCAAGTTCCTTAAGACACAACAGACAGAAACATGCAGTGACCGATTTTAAATTTCTGCTCCCATGATGGGGTGAACGACATATAAGGTGTTATATCTAAAAGTCAAATGACCTTTAGATTTTGGTTTTCACTTGGATAAATTCAGCAATTTTAATGGTGCCACTTAAAAATAAACACGCTATCAGTTTGGATAGCAATGTCTGCTGAGTCTAAGAATATCTTAGCAACAATGCAGACACATGCATTTTTAATGTTTTGTCTTTTATTAACATTAGATTTCTTGCTAAATATATTGGCTCTAAATAGGAGACAAGGTTGCTGCAGTAGTTCTGCATTGAACATTATTAAAAGTGAATGTAAATTTACCACACATTCTCACTCCGACCTCATCATGTTTAGATGTATGGTCATGGACTTCCCACGTTGAGATATGAGGTGCAAGGTGCCCTGGATGCGTCCACGTTGAGATATGAGGTGCAAGGTGCCCTGGATGCGTTGGTTGTTGATGTTCTGGGACACCTTGTCAAGTTCTGCCTGTTAAATGCATTGTCTTCTTTCAAAATACACTTCTGTTTTCAACAGGGCCCACCAGGGTTTGGTTTTAGAATCTTACAGGACACAAATGTCGCTCTTCTGTGTGAAAGTTGGTTGTTGTTGGTCCCATCCAGAACTCCTTCCCCCTGACCCTACTGGGACTTTCGCTGCCTTAACTTTTATTCTTGTCCCGCTGCGTTTACCCCTGATGCCGCCGGCTGCTGTTAAACTATAATGGCAACCGGCTGCGTATCAAGCCAAGGTTAAAGGGGGGAAAAAAACAGGACTGCTTTTTTTGTCTGTGTCTGATATCCAAAGACACTGTCCAAGCGCCGAATTTAGACAACTTCAGAGTAAGAAAGGGTTGAAATTTACAGCAGGAAAAATAGTGGGATGTATTGATTCAACTTTAAAATACTTATGTAAAAATATAAAATCTTTAAACCTCTCTGTTTGAAACTGATTAAGATCCTTTGTCTATTAATAAAGTAATGTGAGGTTTTATTATTAACAACTTAACAACTAAATGACTGCAAATTAATCAAGCGGAAGAGAATTTGTATTTATTTTGGTTTGGCCAAGAAATAAAGGTCAGAATTGTCTCTTTAGTTGCATTCTTAAAAACAAAATTAAAAAAAAAAAAAAAAATCTTATAGTAACTCTGCCCACTTTGCTAATCTATTTATTATACTGACAGGATTTCTGTGTCATGAAGTCCTTAAAATGCACAGTTATCTCTGCTATTTGGGACGACGACAATGCAAAGTTACAAAGTCTAGATCTCATTGTAAATGCAACAATAAATAGAAACACCTCTCGTGATAAATTACTTTCCTCTGCCTCTGTGCTATGGATCACATTCAGGGATGTCAAACCTGTAGCAGCTTGTCACATATGCAAATCAGTCCTGCATGATTCTATCCCTTTGGAAATACATCAATTAGTTGGCATGGAGATTTGATTGTCCTGCAATCTAACAGCCAAGAACCCCCCCCCCCCCAGATGACAATAAGATAATTATTCCTTATATGTCTCCTTGTTGTCACAGACTATGTGGGGATTATGCTGACAGCCTGGACACTGCAGAAAGAGTGGAGAAATAATGGCCCTCTTCATATTAATTACACCCAGAGTTCATTTGAAACATTTTGGTTTCATGAAATTTGATTACAGTATTTTTCTTAGAGGTACTGCTCCTTTTTAGCAATGGACAAGGTGTAATGTATATAGCTGAACATTACTGAAAGCATATGAAAGGTCCTGTTGAGGGGTTGCTTCAGCCTTCCGTAATTTCATCAGAAATATTGATATGTCTTGATAAATGACAGGGGAACACAGCTTTATCACAAGCCTTTTTGATCTTCTGGAGAGGTGCATCCTCTATTCCCAACAAACCAATGCGTCTCATTGTGTGACACAAGACAGATGCAACACCCCTTGATCTAATTTGACTCAAAATAGCCAGACAAAATGATAGAAAAGTATTGCAATTTTTTCATTTTCCTGCATCTGAAGTTCCTGTTCCTTCAAAGGGATACAAGATGCCATTGGATGCAGTGCAGTGACACAAAATAATGCCATTTTCCCTACAAAGATGTATTTTTCTGACACTGACATGAAAAAACAGGTCTTTTTTTTGACCTTCTTCCCATCTGAAATAGAGTCTAGCATGTTGAAGAGTGGATTTTTAAGTAAAGGTCAGACCACTGTCATTAAGGTTTTTTATGATGGGTGAAATAAGCAGGATAAGCAGCAGTGATAGTTTAGCTTTGATCTGCAGCAACATACATTAAGACTGTAACACTGTTCTTACTTGCATATACTTATTAGATGATAGTAATTTATCTTACATGAAACTCAAAGATACCTTTCATTTCATGCACACACACAAACTCATGCTAAAAATTTATACAATCGCAGGCACGCACACACGTGCACCAGGCACACACACACACACAACATACACACACACACACACACACGCACCAGGCACACATGCACATACATGCACACCCACACCCACACCCGCATGCATGCACACACATGCACCAGGCACACACACACACACACACACATGCATGCACACACACAAACTGTAGGGCCTTCATAGAGTCCCCAATTGATGTCTAATTATAGTTTTGTCCTGATGGCAGGAGGCAAAACTCTATCAGTCCCCTAATGGCTGTGGTGCTTTTGTGCTCCTAGCAACCGGCCGCTCTTTTGTATGTGCTACATACACTCTGAGGCCACGTGAAAGCTGCCTATGGATTGCTGCTTTGTTATTTATAGAGCAGCATTTCATAATGGCCTTCACAAAATCAAATAAATCAGTTGTAATAAGCTGGTGTCCGCTAAGACTGATGCATAAAATACAAGAGGAAAATGGCCAGATCTACTGTGGGTTTACTATTAGAGGGAGACAAAAGCTAATGGACTTTGTTTGTTATCTGGGTTTGTCTCTGGGATCTGTGTATCTAATTAATTTTCAAGGATTTTGATGCTACTGTTTCTAGGATTTAACCAGCATAGATTAGTAATAAAATATCTTTAAATTGGACAATTTTCATTTGAGAACTTTTTTAATTTAATACGCATCCTGTAAAATTCACCTAAATTCACCTTAAACGCCTATGCAATGCATAACCAAAGTGCATTGAAAGCTGTTCTTGTTTAGTACATGTACATGCTCACATCCCTTGCGGAGATCAGCAGGGGGGAGGGGCTAGCACACCTAATGGCTGACGGCGCCCCAGACTAACACAAAATTGAAGCCACAAAATATCTCCAACATGCTCATCCTTAGTGATCCAAGTGTCCTGAAGCCCCGACATAAAAAGTTGTTTTGAAAAACGTTATTTGAACTCTGTTTTTAGCCTCATTGTAGCCTGTAGCTCTGACTACTTCTCTGTGCTCCACGCTCACGTGTGCGCGCTCAGGGTGATCGCTGATGCACGGTCTCTGAAGAGCAGCAGTCTCATCAGTACTGATGTCCAGATTCTCAAGTGCAGGCATCGCCAATTCCCAGTCTGAGCAGCAAAGACTTTCCTCATCCGTTGGCATTGCTTTGCATTTGAAACAACTACACCACCAGGTTTCCAGTGCTCAACTCCGATATTCTGGCTGAGGGTTAGGCTCATGAGCTGCGACGGCTGCTTCATCCAGTAGCCTGAGTTCTGCGTCCGTATACTCGGGCTCAAACAAATAAAGCTCAACAAAGAAATGCTGTTCCTCCTCAGTTTCAAAGTCTTCAGACATGTTGGGCTGTCCTTTGCTAAAAGACCGTAGTGCAAATTATCTTTTAGCTACTGTGGTTACCGTTGTCTCCCCCTGCGGTGCACGTGTCACGTGATGTAAACACTCATGCTTTCGCTGGTCTCGCGCAAGTGCGCACACGTGAGCGCGGAGCACAGAGAAGCAGTCAGAGCTGCAGGCTACAATGAGGCTAAAAACAGAGTTCATATGTCTGGGGCGCCGTCAGCCATCAGGTGTGCTAGCCGCTCCCCCCGCCGATCTCCACAAGGGATGTGAGGACTCTAAAACTTCACCAGAGCCTTCTTCAGCATGAGGGTGAGTAGATAATGGCTGAATTTTCATTTTTGGGTGCACTATCCCTTTAACATCATGACTGTGATGTCCAAACGTCAGCTGTTTATTACCAGTTTTCAAATGCGACCTCCCTGTCATACATTCTTGTGTCAGCAGGGCGGACGCGGAGCCTCCAAGCATTCCTATGAGACAGTGCTGAGCAGGTTTTTTTCATGCAGCAAAGCGAGACAGTCATTGGATAAATGCGACAAAATTGTCACTTCCAGGGAGGCTCAGCTTCCTTGGGAACTAATGGAGCGGTAGGCGGGAGAGGACGCTCGGTGTCTGCATGATGATTGGAGGAATTATCTTAAAGGTTGAAGCCCTTTGTGATTGACAGGGCTTTGGAAATACACACCGGCATAGTCGCGTTTCGAGCTCAGTCCCATGCGGATATTTGCGAGTGGAGTCTTCTGACAGAGTGCCGTCCAGACTTCCTTATTTCCATAAGCCATATAGCTCATTTTCACCATTAAACCCATCTGAAAATCTTTGAGGTGTGTTTTGCTGTGGTTCTATGGCATGAGTGTGGTTGAAAAACAGCTTCAATTAAATGTTCCTTTTATAAGTTACTGCCTCGCTACAATATGACAGATTTTATGATGTAAACTTAAAGGGATAGTTCAACATTTTGGCAAATTCGCCTATTGCCGTTATCCCTATAGTCATATGAGTAGGTACATTACCTTTAATTGTTAGTGTGTGCTGTTCTGAAATCGGTGGGACAGAGCTGTCATCTGAAATGGAGGTGAACAGTACAGGTCCCTCTCTCCCTCAAAACTAATCAAATACACCATCAAATGACTCCAAAACGCTCTAGTGGACAACACATAGCTTGCGCATTCCCCATGCTATGAAATAATAATATATAATTAAGTAACATTACGACACATGAAGCAAATACTTGGAACTACTTTCTTGAGTAAACCACTGGGTGGAATGACACAGTGCGCACCTGAGACAGTGCCGTAGTTACTGCTTGCAGCCTTGCATTTGCGGTATTGTCAGCTGGACGCAGCAGAAAGTTTGAGAAAAGTTTACAGAGTGTTGTTGTAAATCATGGTTTACACATGTATTGTAAAAGGTTGCAGTAACAAGCCGAAGACATGGAGCAGAGTTTCACATAGTACCAACCCAAAATACGGACAGGATGAAACAATGACTATTTGTGCTGGACATCGACCCCAACATGCCTGTGGAAATGGTCCAGAAAATGTTTGTTTGCTCCAACCATTTTTTACCGGAGGACTACAGTGAAAGGATGGAGCGCAAAACCTCAGGAATGGTTCAAGCGCTTTTCTTGAAAGATACTGACATACCATCTGTCGGCATCACATTACGAGCAGACATGGTAAGTGATTGTTGTGTATTTTGCTCAGCAATCTCTCTGCTGTAACAGAGCTGCCAACTCTCATGCACTGACACTTTTCACACGCTCTCACACCACATGTCAATTTTCTCATGCAGTGAAAACTAAATTCATAACTGATAACGTTGTGGTGTGAAAAAAGGATACTGACAGTGCACGGACAGACAAGACAGAGCAGCAAAACGCAGCAGCAGCACCGTGTTATTCAGGTCATTGGGGGGAAAGCAAGAAATATACAGATATCTATTATAATGTAATTTATTCCCATGCATGCTGCTCCAAGTAATCTCAGTCAGCGTCTCTTCCTCTCCTCTCATGCCATGCGCACAGAGGCAGGAGCGAGTGAGTTACTATGGTTACGGGAATGCTCTGTGGCTCTGTCGCTTTCTCACGATTCCCAATAATAGGTTTTTAGGTTGGCATGCCTATGTGTAGTGGTAGCCAGCAGGTACAGTGCTGTGCGTAAAACCTCACTCCCCGACACATTAAGATGCGCACTAGCGACAGACACTCGGGGCCATGGATTTTAGTCTGGATTATGTATGCAACTACCTCAATGCTGAAATCTAGTAATATAATTTTACATTTTTGGTTAACATTATACATGGTTGCTCTTTCTTGTCTTAATCCAAGAGGTTAGGGGGTGTAGAAAAGCAGAAAATCTGTTTTAAATTACATGTTTTTTCTGGGAGTTGGTTCATAAGGCCTTCCCGGAACAAATCTCACTCCAAGCAGAAGTCAAAAGTTGGCAGCCCTGCTGTAATGTTACCTCCATGTTGAGTAACATTAGCCTACAACCCAAGCATGGTAAATAAGGCTAAAATGCTGTGTTGTTGTGGTTATGTTATGGATAAGTGCTTGCCCAGAGCATATAGTGAAGTGACTGGCATTACTTCTCATTGTTGGGAAAAAACAGACTGCTAGGGAACATTTTATGTTGTTGTTCCTTCAGGAGTTGTGGTGATTTATGAGTGTGGAGTTAGCATGTTCTCCCCGTGTTCCGGTGATTATTTTGAGGCGTACTCTATATTTACATTGCACAGGTGTACCTAATAAAGTGGCCAGTAAGCCCCACATTTACACCACCGGCTCTGGGTCTCCCCTCAGCCCCTGGTTGCTCGGCAGCCTCAACCTCTCTTCTTGCTCTCTCTTCCTCCAAAACCTGTAACTCTTCCTCTGTATATTCTGGCTTCTTCTCAACAAACTTGTTTTGATGACGGGAGTAACTGCACTAAACATACCCTGTTTGAAATCACTCCGCCCAGCAAGTACTGTATGTCTGGAATGTAGTTCTGGCTCTGCATTTGGCTTCAAAACAACTCTGTCTCGCAATATTACATTATTATTTCATAGCGTGGTGAATGTGTAAGCTACAAGTTGTCCGCAAGAGCGTTTTGGAGTCATTTGATGGTGTATTTGATTAGTTTTGAGGGAGAGAGGGACCTGTACCGTTCACCTCCATTTCAGCCGGCAGCTCTGCCCCACCAATCTCAGAACAGCACGCACTGACAATTAAAGGTAATGGTAAAGGTAAAGGTAAAGGTAATTTGCCAAAATGTCGAACTATCCCTTTAAAGTGAGCTTCCCCTGTTTCAAAGACCAGCAATGGCCACTGCAGTGTACACCATGTATACTGTGCATACAGTGTTTTATTGCTACACTGTTAAGGGCCTATACATGCAGGTTTTCAGATTCAGATTCTCATTCACTATTTCATTCATTACATTCCTTCCTTTCTTTTTGGTAAGACTTGATTAATTCATCTTCTATTAACAGATAAAGTAAAAGTTACTAAAGGTATGGGTTATTAACATATATGGACCCACTTGTTTGTTCTCACATATGTTAACAGTTATATGTGGATGGATTGTAGACATGAAACACTATCACTTGTGATAAACTACCTAAGAATCATCAATAGACAGAAGAGCTTTACATTAAGGCTCAGCATATTTGCTTGACTAACCACTGCAGCATATGAGTTCTTGATTTTAGATTAGCCTCTGCGGCTTTGTCGTCATTTTAAACTCACAAATCAATACAACTATCAATAGCAGGTGGGACAGGCTTTATCCAAGAAGCAAATTTAAAGACACAGCAAAATATTTGACTTCCATGTCAGGGGTCAGAGGATGGGTCAGAGGGGACGCAAACAGTAAATCCTTTCAATGATGCTGCCATGGATTTTTTTTTTCTTGTCTAATTGAAAATGCCCTGACATCAAAGTGGAATTATTCACCCATAGAGTAATAATGTTTGTGGCCTTCACTATGTGGTGTATGGGCCATTCTTTAACAAATCTTGTGTGAAGAAATCTTTATAGGAACTCTAAATAGACAAAAGAACACCTAAGAATCAAAACAATTATATTACATTTTCAAAACCACTCCAATCTCTTGAACATAAAGCTACTTAATTAATAGTCTATCCATGACTGCTGGCTTATACAATAAGGTATTTGTTTGCAGTGATTCTGTCAACCCAATTGCATTGTCACAGTAAAAGCTCCATTGTTTACTGTACTGTTCTTATATTGAGGAGTAAAGATACTGTTGCTATTTACGCAACACTTACATGAGCTTACAATAACTGTTTCATCATGTGAAGGCAGTCGTAGGCCTTCATTGTAAAGCCTAACAGAGGAAGTGAAATCGTTTCGCTAAAGTTAAAAACTTGTTTGTGTAAAAATATTTTATGCCTTTTTATGAAGCAGTTTTGCTTGTGAGTCAGTTTAAAACAAGGATGAAATACATTTTAACACACTGCTGACAAAATATGATTACAGATCTAATAACAAGGACTAAAGGTGCATCTAATGAATAATAAACTAAACTTAGCACAAAAAGTAAGGAAATTCGTGTTTGGTAGATTATTTCTTTGTTGTAACAATGCTTCTTGGCAATAAATCTAATACAGTTGGAAAGCCTGTTTATTTCCCTTTTAAATAGTGGTACATTTGTAAGGAACATACATTTGTGGGATGAGCAGCAGAGCTGAGTATGTGGGTTGCACCCATGAAAAATTTGCCAAATCTTCTCTGCCAATGTCAAACAGCTTTTATTTGCTTATGACTCTTGTTTGGTGTTGTCTGGTGGATTGGGTGATTGAATTCTGAAGAAACAAGACATATTGGCAATTTAAAAACGTATTCATTTAACAAACAGGAGCCTCAGTAGCGTGTGGAAGAACCATACACAGCCACAACAGCCTGGCACCTCAGGGCTGTACAGTGTGACAATTTTTATCACATTTGCTAATAAAAATCATTCTGTGCAAAGAGAAATATGTATCCACTCGCACACGTGCGAGGGAGTTGCGCTGGTATCATGTCTAAAAAAGTGGGGAAAACTAATATTACTGACTAGCCTCATAGCATAATTGCCTAAGTCATATTTTAAGGTTTTCGGGAAAAAAGAAAAAACACATTTTTCTGGCAAACACATAATACATTTTTTTAATCTATATTGTACCAGTTATTTTGAACAGATGTGTGAACAAGTTTCCTAAAAAAGAAAATAAACAACAAGAACTACATCACAAAGAAAAGTGACTTAGGCAAATCTTGCAGAAAATATGCCATGACTTAGGCAGTTTTACTCTTAAATACATTGCATCACATTGCTTACATTTTTCTCTTACGTTTCCCTTGCCAAACTTAACCAGGCTATTAAGTCCCACTCAGGTGCTGTGTGCATTTTCACAATGCCAATTGATGAGGGAGGCTGTCATAGTAGTGGTGGGCCACTCTTGGTAGTACCGGTTTCATTGCCTGCAGGCAGGGATGGGCAGTATTTCTATTACTTGTATTTAAAATACGTATTTCAATTACATTTGAGTATTTTGTAATTTGTATTTTATAAGGCCAATAAAAAGCAAATGTAATTTGTAAGAAAATACTTTTGAGTGGAGTAATTTTGTATTCAAAATACTCAAAATACTTTCTCTACGAATCAAAAAACAAAAATAATAGGCTACACATTCTTATAATATTGGATGTAACAATATTTTTTACTTTTTTTTTTTTTTCTTTCCTTAAATATTTTTTTAGGGATGTCCCGATCCAGCTTTTTCACTTCTGATCTGATACCGATATTACAGCCTTGAGTTTTGGCCAACACCGATCCGATCCAAGCGCGTATTATACATATTCACTTATTTTGTTGTCAGTCATGTTAGAAAAGGTTTGATCAAGTGATATTACTCTAACAAGAACAACTACTCAATCGGGTTAGTTAGAATGATCCACAACAGTTGGTATGAGAAACTGACCTATTTATTGTTAACAGGGTTAAATAAACAAACTTTAAACTTGAACATTAACATTAAATAAAAAATATAGCTGGTTTGCTTTGGCTGCTTTGGCTCCTTAATAAATAGAAAATAAATCAACACAAGAAATCTTTAAAATGTCTAACATTGAAATTAAAATAGCAGCAAGACTCCACACACTTATGCTTTGGCCCCCTAATACATAAAAAATAGATTAACACCACAAGACATTGTTGACATTTAACAAACAATGCAGCCTTTCCTTTTCAGTTATTTTAGTAGTGTCAGTGTCAGCCTGTTTAAACAAGCCATAGTCCATCCATGGCTCCAATTTCACTAATTGTGCCCAAAACAATGCCATCAGTGCTCTTTACTTAAACAGTAAGAGTGTAAACCAAATAAAAATATCACTCAAAAAAACAGAGCAGAAAACAAATAGTTAACTAAATTGACCACTACTCTTCCTACCCTCCTTGTGTGTCTGCCGTCTGCATGCTGGCCTGGTGGATTGATAGTAAGAGCTGGAGCGGATCACTGGAATGGACTGCTTGAATCGCGGAGTGCTGGGCTGGCCGGAAAACCTGGATCGGATTCCGTGAAAAACTGGATCGGACTTCTTGGATCGGCATTTTTCCTTGCAGTTCGATCCGATGCTGATGCACGTTTTTTGCTAATATCGGCGGCCGATATTCGGATCGGGACATCCCTAATTTTTATCTATGTTTTTTTAAACTTGGGCCATTCAATGTGCCCCTCAATGACCTAGTGGTCTGTTTTACTGGACTGTGCATAACATAGGAATTTGTATGTTGTTGTGGTTGATCCTTGGATGAGTATGCTACAAATGAATTGCCTCATGTGGGATCAATAAAGTTATCTGAATCTAAATCTGAATCAATAAATCAATATATGTGACATACATGCCCTTATTTGGATAACACATCCTGGTATTCCCCACACACGGGAAGATGTTTTAAGTAGGGGAGGCTGGGCTGCCAACTGAATGAATGAGTGACATCATTATATTTTTTTTCTTGCTGTATAGCGCATCGCACATCGCCACTCACTAGGCTGCTGACTGGCTGCCATAAGCTGCACACAAATAAAACATTAAGAAGTTCTAACAAATGCAATGCGCTGTGTTAATTGAGTGAATCGTCTGAGTCAGACACGCGTTAATTTGAGTTTGATTTAATTTAATTACACTAAAGTTGTTGAGATAAACTAACCATACAAGTCCTTTTCATTGTTATACAATTTATTGCTGCATTTTGAAAGCAAAAAGAGTTAAGTTTTTTTGGGGTTTCATGTTATATCAGGGGTTTCAGCTTGGCACCGTGAACCTGTGCCTCCTGTGACCTGTAAAAGTAGCGTTGTGACATAAGCCTCAGTTTCTGTTGTTAGCAAATTGTTACAAGCTGATGAATTCCCTGGTCAAGGCGAGCATTACGCTGTCAATAGGCTTTATGTGCGGGGAATACCAGGATGTGTTATCCAAATAAGGGCATGTACGTCACATATAGCAGATGGATGTGATTTCCCATCAATGAGATAAACACAGCTGTCCTCACAGTCTGTGCCGGCGCAGTGAGGGAGAAATGCATAGACTGCTTCATGTTGGAAGTGCTGTGGTCGGACTAACGGGCGGTCGGACTACTGGGTATGAAATCTGACGGAATAATGGCATTAAAATGGTCAGATTAATGGGGCTAAAACGATAAAACTCGCTGTAGACCTGCATGGTCGGATTAGCGGGTAGTCGGCGTTATGGGTAGTTGGACCTATGGGAGGTTGGACTGGTCCCCCCTGGGGGAATGGTTCTTTGGGGATGCTAAGTCGCTGAGGCAGGTCCTCCCAGTCAGACTCAAAATCTAACTTGCACCGAATTCTAGCCTCTACCAGTGCTGCTGAGTGTTTTAACACAATAAACCATGTTAAATGAACAGATTAGCTATTTACATTAGCAACACCACTTCAAAATACTGTGTTGCAGAAACATAATTAAAAGTTTAAACACACATTACATAAGTCCTATGATCGACTGAAAGTACATTTACTGTATAGAAAGTTGAAGAAATATGAACTAGCTTACCAGATGAATCAAAGAGAAGAGCCAATGCTTCACTTGCGGTCAGCTTAGCCCTCTTTTTCTCGGGGGCTGCCATCTTGTATTTAGCGTCAAAACTGCCTAAGTCAAATCGATGACTTAGGCAGATAGTGATTATGGAATGTAACAAGCACTCTGATTGGCTGTGGATATAACCAGTAAGGCACAGTGACTCAGCAGCCTTAGGAGAGTAGAGTTAGGCAGATATCTCAATTTGGCCAAAATATGACTTAGGCAATTATGCTATAAGGCTACCCGTCCGTTGTTGGGGCAATGCTTCATGGGGGTTGTAGTTCTAAGTGTATACTATCCATCTCAATTCAACTACTAAAGAACTACATTTCCTGGTAAATGAAACTGCAATATTACAATCATTTTTTTTCTACAGTCTGTTACAAACTACGTCAGCTAACAAAAACATTAATGGAGATCCACGCATCAAAATGAAAAAATACTTTTCGGTTGTTACCGTAAACTCAACCAGCCACAATGACGACAACCAAGAAAAAATACGTCGTTTGGAGTTATCTGTCACTACAGCATGTAACGTTAACATTACGGAGTCTGAACCTTCAACACCCATCTCTTCTTCATCAGACAGGACAGTCTCCTCGGATAACCTTACAAAAACTAATCAATCCAACCCGTAGTGGTTAAAGACTTTCCTTGGCTTGTGTATGATCAGGACAAAAAAAGCAATGTTTTGTAAATACTGTATGGAGGCAGGCGAAACAATGGCAGGGAAGACGCCCTACGTTACAGGGAATACCATATTTAAATGGGATAACATTTCAAAACATAGCATCACAAAGCGACACATCGCCTGCAGAGATGCACACCTTGCCTCAAGTCAGCCGGACCCCATAGGGACAGTCCGTGCTGCTGTCAGCAAACAATTCAGTAAGCTGAAGGAGGACATACTGAGAGAAATGAAAATAAAGATGAACATTGCCTACTGTGTCGCAAAAGAGGAGCTTCACCAAATTTGGCCCATTAATAATGCTCCACAAGAAGAACAGTATAAATGTCAGTGCAACATATGACAATCATGTGCGCTGTGCTGAAATGATAGGGCAAATAGTGGACAAAATGAAATGTGAACTCGCTATTAAAGTGAAGGACACGCATTGTCTGTCCATTATGATTGATGGAGACACGGACGTTTCTACAAAAGAGTGTGAGGTAGTGTACGTTCGCGTTGGACAGCAAGAAGTACAGCACGCTTATGCAAAAGGTTAGTTAAAGTCAGTATTATATTTATATATTGTTAATGTTACATGACATGCCCCTTGCTGATACTCCCTTTTGTCACGTATATTGTTTTTCTGGAGGGTGACACACTACAGGTGAACAGGGTAAAATGGCAGTTTATACAACATTTTATTATTAAAAACATAGGGAAAATTGATTTTTTTTTTTTTTTTAAATGACCGTTGACAGTATTTTCTGATTCATGGAATGATAAAAATAAATATTCAAAATTCCCTCTGTAAATACCTTGGCTCTATTATGTCAACACAATGAAACAAGAATTTGAATCAGGCTTTAGCCAATGTTCAGATTTCTGTTCTGGAAATGTATGCTAATTAATGTATATTTCAGTATATAATGCCTCACTTTTGCATATTTAAACATACAATTTCAGAAAATTTGTAATATTTTTTTGTCTTAAATTAATCAACTGGGCAAGTTTCATGGTGATCTTATTTAGATCAGCACGTCCAGACTGATGTGCATTGGAAACACTGTTAATTTTTCACGTTTAAATATTAAAGAACCAATTTCATTGCTGTTCAACAATATATAACTGAATTTCTGATCAATATCAAAATAATTTCACCAATAAACATGTTAACTAACTGTCCACCTGGGTGGGCTACAAAATTTTTCTTTGTGCTACTAAAAGTTTTAACTTGCTAGCACCAGTGCTACACCTAAAAAAAGTAAGCGTACAGCCCTGACCTCCTCCTCATGCTGGTCACCAGCCTGGACACACACTGCTATGGGATGGCATCCCATTCTTCAACCAGCATTTGTCAGCCAACATGGTTGTGTTGGTCTCTCTGGCACAAACACCACGCCCAAGCTGATCCCACAAGTGTTCAATGGGGTTGAGGTCAGGACTGCTGGCAGGCCATTCCATCCTCTCCACTCCCAAGTTCTGGAGGTAGTCTCTGATAAAACTCACTCTGTGGGGGCAAGTGTTGTCATCTTGGAGGATAGACTTTGGTCCCAGACTGTGGAGATATGGGATTGCCACTGGTTGCAGAACTTCATCTCCATATCTCTCTGCATTGAGATTGCCTCCAATGATGACAAGACGACTTGTTTTTCCAGTGAGGGAGATGGCGCCCCACACCATCACACTGCCTTCACCAAAAGATGTTACTCTATCGGTGCAGCAATCAGCAAAGCGCTCTCCGCGTCTTCTCCACACTTTGACCCTATGATCCAACTGCCATAGGCAAAATCTGGACTCATCGCTGAACATAACGTTCCTCCACATGTTCAGCTTCCAGTGCATGTATTGCTGACACCAACGCAAACAGGCCTGACAGTGAAGGGCAGTCATGGCAGGCCTCCTGGCAGCCCTATGAGACCGGAGTTCCTAAGTGCTGACAGGATGAGCAAACAGTCTTCTTGGGGTGCTGTCTTCTTGGGATGCCCACTTTGCGGCCTGTCTCTGACCCCCCCTGTTATATGGAACTTGGCCTTCAGTTTGCAGATGGTACTAGGGCTCACTCCAAATAATGCTGCAACTTGATTTTACGGAACACTAGCTTGAAGTTGCCCTATCGCATGGGCCCTATCCAGATCAGTCAAACGTGGCATGCCAATTCTTGGAGAAGACACCAACTGACCACTGTAGCAGGGCCCATGCTCACAGGTACTGACAATCAGATGCCAATCAGGCACCTGATTGTCAGCACATGGGGGTACCAGAAGCTCAAAACAAGTGTCCAAAAAAAAAAAAGCTGTTAGGCATTGGCAGAGAAGATTTGGCAAATTTTTCATGGGTGTAACCCACATACTCAGCTTTGCTGCTCATCCCACAAATGCAAGTTCCTTATAAATGTGGCACCATTTAAAAGGGAAATAAACAAGCTTTCCAACGGTATGAGATTTATTGCCAAGAAGCACTGTCACAACAAAGAAATAATCTACCAAACACAAATTTCCTTACTTTTTGCGCTTAGTTAGAATCACTGCCTTGTGGTTGTATCACTCTGCACACTAGTCAAGTTGCACTTATAATTTACATCCATGTCTGTGAAAACATGGATGCTTTACACACATCTCCCCCCCGGCAGCACAGAAGATCTATACAATCACAGTTTCAAGATGGACACCCAAGATTCGTGTCACCAGTTCAGTATCCCCTTATGACATGAGTAATGACCAGAAAAGTATTTTTGCAGAACATTATGATTTCACAGTTAAACTGACCTTGGACCTTTTGGATGTATTATGTCACCAGTTCATCATTTTATCGTATTAGAATTTCTGTAAAATTTAGTTACATTTAGTGTATGAATTTTTGAGTTTGGGCCAAAAACGTGTTTGTTTTACAGTGACCTTGACCTTGACCAAACCCCAAATTTGTATCAAATCATTGTTGATTCCAAGTGGACATTTGTGCCTAATTTGAGGAGACTCCTTCAAGGCATTCTTCAGATATCACACTGACCTTGACCTTTGACCACCAAATTCTAATCAGTTCATCATTGAGTCCAAATAGACAGTTGCAACATTATGCCTTCAGCCACAGCTTACTCCTTGTGTTCAGTGGAAATGTTTGCCACCTTGTACTTGACAACTAATACGTTATACTGTAATGATTCTGATGACGGTCCATGAATCTCTTGTATAATACCTGGATCCAGAATGTGGGTCCTGGGTCCAGTCTGCTTACTTGATGAAGAGAACCCTGTAACCCTCTTCCACCTAGAGTCTAGTGGAGCCCCCGTGAACGGTGTTACGCTGTGCTGCTATTTTGGCTCCGTAAGCACAGCCAGAATCAGCCACAAGCCAAAAAAGACCTTCCAATATACAATCATTACCAAAAAATGGCTATCAAATGATTGATACTGTGTTTTTTGTTTTTTAAAATATGTTTTATTGAGCATAAATACAGGAAATTGCATGTACAAACAGCAGAGATAGGACCAAGTCACACATGTGCAAGTCTCAAGTAAGTCTCAAGTCTTAACCTTCAAGTCTCAAGTAAGTCCCCAAGTCATTTTTTCTCGGGCAAGTCAAGTCAAGTCACAGGTTATGTCAAGTCAAGTCAAGTCCTGTAATAGGTCAAGTCCAAGTCAAGTCACCTTATTATTGTAATTTTATCTGCAGAATCTGATCTTAGCTATATATACACCTCATTAACTCAGCTGTTAACCCAAATCAACTTCATATGCTGTTTTTAACTAAAAGTTACTTCATTTTAAAATCTTATTTATTTCATGTTCTGTTTTAACATATTTATTCCATTTTAAATTATATTTACTTACTTTGCTAAGTTTTAAACCCATATTTATGTCATGGTCTGTTTTTAAGCAATATCTACTTTGTTTACTAGTGTTTTAGCATGTAATAATTACTCAGTTTTAAAACCATTACTTCATTAAGTCCATCTCAAACAGTATTCACTCAGCTTTACAACCTAAGTTACTTGGGTTACTCAGTTTTAACCAAATTTTAGGTGACTTCATCACTGCAATGTTTACTTTGCAGGGATGACCCCCATGCGCACGCGCACACACACACACACACACACACACACACACACACTAACAAAGGCAGCGGCCAAAATCACCCATTTAGCTCATTTAACCCTATGTTGCTCATTCATAAAACGTCCAGCCGGTCTTGTGATGAACCGGTCGGAATGTTCGCTCACGTTTTCTGGGGTTAATGTTAGCAAATAAATTAGAAAACAAGTTCCACCAAACCGACCGCCCCCCCACCCCCGGCCCCACCCCCGTATCGTATCAAGCTAACGTTAGCTAACTACCGACTATCTAGATAATATTAGCTAATTAACAAGCACTTACTGGGCAGAATGACTCTTCAAATGACGAACAAAGTTTGAAGCTGTTGTCTGGCTGTCCGAGATGTTTATGCCATGTCTTGCACTGTGCTATTCGTCTTTTGCCGTCATAATGGTAATTCCGAAACCGAAGACGATGACTCGCGGTACCCCTCCCACTGACATGTTGATGCCTATCTGATATAAGAGGGCGTGTTTCTCCTATAAACACGTAAGGTACATAGAGAGGGCATGACTGATTGACAGGGTAGTGATCCAATCATGACAACGCCATTCTCAGTCTGCGCTCCTACCGGGTAATCAACATTATTTTTTAAATTAATTTATTAGTTTTATTTTCAGACTGAAAACATGATGTGAATAACACTCAAGTCATTCAAGTCATTGTGTCTCAAGTCAAGTCCTGAGTCTTTCACTTCCAAGTCCAAGTCAAGTCTCAAGTCTTTTATTTTTTGTCAAGTCAAGTCACAAGTCATCAAAACAGCGACTCAAGTCGACTCGAGTCCAAGTCACAATGACTCAAGTCCCCATCTCTGACAAACAGTAATGTACAGAAGAGGACCAAGTACAATGCTCACATTTTACCCCCTAATTTTTTCCCTTTAACCCACCCTCCGTCCCTCCTCCCTCCCCCTTTCAGCTTCAGACGAAAGAAAGAAAAGAACGAAAAAGAAAGAGAGAAAAAAAAGGGGGATGAATAATATTAACAGGAAGGAAAGAAACCTCAAAAGAAGTGGCTAACAATAGTAGCAAAGTGAGTAGGGAGAAAATTATTGCAACTCACTCAGTCGTTTGACTCGCCTGGTGTAACATCTAGGGTGTCAATTAAAGATATAAATGGTCTCCATATCTTTGGGGACCCTATGAGTGAAAACCTCAGCTTCTCCAGCTTTATGTTATACAGAACCTCCTTGATACATCGATAATAAAATGGGAGCAGAGTGTGTTTCCAGTTTAGGAGAATTCAGAGTCTAGCTAACAATGTACTAAAGGCCATGGCATGGCGACAGGTAACCGAAAGTCCCTCATTAGTTGGAGCACCAAAAATGGCAGAGAGGGGAGATGGAGTTATCGCAATGTTATAGGCTTTTTGTAATGTGTCAAAAATTCTGGACCAGTAGTTTGACAGTTTCAGGCATGACCAAAACATATGTACAAGATTTGCTAGGGATTGGCCATATCTGTTGCAAAGATCTTGTACATTGGGGATTATTTTTGACAGTCTATGATTAGTGTAATGAATTCTATGTAGAATTCTACATTGGATCAGTCCATGTTGGGCACAAAGATTAAGGATATTGTCCCACTGCACCTCATCAATGCTAAACCCCAGGTCTTCCTCCCATGCTTCTTTAGTGTAATGGGGGAAAACTGAGCTGACCGATTCCATGGAGCCATAGATGTATGAAATAAGCCCTTTTTGATCAGTGTTTATGGCAAGAAGTGTGTCAATTAGTGTTTTTGGAGGACAATTTGAAAAATTGGGATACTGTTTATGAATAAAGTGTCTAATTTGAAAAAAATGAAAAAGGTGGGATGTAGGTAGCTGAGATGTGGTTGTCAGGTCACTATAGGACATGAATATGTCCCTGTCGTATAGATTGTTAAGTGAGATAATGTCTCTGTCGAACCAAAGTTGAAATGCGGGGTCCGTATTAGATGGGATAAAATGGTGGTTGTTAACAATCGGGGCCAGTGTGAAGGATCTGTGCAGGCCAAAATGCTCTCTGAATTGCTTCCATATTCTAAGGGAGTGGGTAACTACAGGGCTGACTGTGATGGTAGAGACAGACACAGGTAACTGGGAGCACAGCCATGAACGCAGTGAGATCTTTGCTGATAATGCTTCCATTTGGAGCCAGGCTGGCCGGTCTGCAGTTGAATGGTCCATCCAGTATAAGAACTTCTGAATATTTTGTTGAAGATATATTTGTATTGAATATTTGTATTGAAGAAAATTAAGAAGGGCAAGGCCCCCTGCCAACTTCAGGAGCTGCAGGATTTTTTTTCGCATACGCACTGGTTTATTGACTCAAAGAAACTTAGATAACTTATCTAATTCACTGAAAAACTGTTTTTTAAATAGTACAGGGATATGCTGAAATAAAGAAATTTGGGTAAAACAACCATTTTGGTTAGTCCTACCCTGCCTGCCAAAGACAGAGGGAGGCCAGTCCATCTGTTAAAGTCCTCTTCCACTTTTTTGAGCAAAGGGACAAAATTTCTGTCAAACATATCCGCCAGGGACCTTGTGATGAAAACTCCCAGGTACCTGAAACCCTCATCCACCCATTTAAAAGGGGCTATGTCACGGGGCAGCTCAGCTGCCAGTGTGTTCACTGCGAACATTTCACTCTTTCCAAAGTTAGGTTTATATCCCAATACCTGGCTGAATTGTTTTAAGTTGTTTAGAACGACTGGGAGAGATGTTGAAGGGTTTGATACATATAAAAGTAAATCATCTGCATATAGCGACAGTTTGTGCACAGTTCCAAATAGCACAATACCCTCAAATTTCTCCTCAGAGCGCAGCCAAATGGCCAGCAGTTCAATGGCCAGCGGCTCAATGGCCAGCAGCTCAATGGTGGGCCCCCCTGTCTTGTGCCACAGTAAAGCCTAAAGGAAGATGAGATGATGTTGTTTGTTTGTACTGACACTACAGGAGAAGAATACAATAATTTAACCCAAGAGACAAAGTTGGGACCCAGACCGAATCTTCTCATTACCTCAAAAAGGTACTCCCATTCCACCCTGTCAAAGGCCTTCTCCGCATTCAGAGCCACCACCACCTCTGGACTGTTGGAACTGGGCGTATTCAGTATATTTAAAAGCCTTCTGGTGTTGTGGAAGGATTGCCTTCCAAGCATGAAACCAGTCTGGTCTGATGAGATGATATACAGTAACACATTCTGGAGGCGGAGGGCCAAGATTTTTGACAAGATTTTGGCCTAGTCCACACAAGCACAGGTATTTTTAAAACCAAACTTTTTTGGCCTCCAGTTTTAAAAAAATCTGCATCCATACGAGCGGCGTAATAAAAATACCTCCGTCCACATGACACCGCAAATTCCACTATCAAGAAATGTAATACACATGCCAAAGCAGCAGGTGGCGATATAACTCCTAACTGTAAGGCCATTGTAGCCAATCAGAAGGCAGTAAAACGTAATTACTGGACCCCCTCCCATCCGCCCCCCACACCCCATCAGCCTCCCTACCCACTGCATGACGCTTTAAAAAAAAATAAAGAATCTGAATTTAAACTCAATTTGTCTGACTTACAGTACAGGCCAAAAGTTTGGACACACCTTCTCATTCAATGCGTTTTCTTTATTTTCATGACTATTTACATTGTAGATTCTCACTGAAGGCATCAAAACTATGAATGAACACATGTGGAGTTATGTACTTAACAAAAAAAGGTGAAATAACTGAAAACATGTTTTATATTCTAGTTTCTTCAAAATAGCCACCCTTTGCTCTGATTACTGCTTTGCACACTCTTGGCATTCTCTCCATGAGCTTCAAGAGGTAGTCACCTGAAATGGTTTCCACTTCACAGGTGTGCCTTATCAGGGTTAATTAGTGGAATTTCTTGCTTTATCAATGGGGTTGGGACCATCAGTTGTGTTGTGCAGAAGTCAGGTTAATACACAGCCGACAGCCCTATTGGACAACTGTTGAAATTCATATTATGGCAAGAACCAATCAGCTAACTAAAGAAAAATGAGTGGCCATCATTACTTTAAGAAATGAAGGTCAGTCAGTCCGGAAAATTGCAAAAACTTTAAATGTGTCCCCAAGTGGAGTCGCAAAAACCATCAAGCGCTACAACGAAACTGGCACACATGAGGACCGACCCAGGAAAGGAAGACCAAGAGTCACCTCTGCTTCTGAGGATAAGTTCATCCGAGTCACCAGCCTCAGAAATCGCAAGTTAACAGCAGCTCAGATCAGAGACCAGATGAATGCCACACAGAGTTCTAGCAGCAGACCCATCTCTAGAACAACTGTTAAGAGGAGACTGCGCCAATCAGGCCTTCATGGTCAAATAGCTGCTAGGAAACCACTGCTAAGGAGAGGCAACAAGCAGAAGAGATTTGTTTGGGCCAAGAAACACAAGGAATGGACATTAGACCAGTGGAAATCTGTGCTTTGGTCTGATGAGTCCAAATTTGAGATCTTTGGTTCCAACCGCCGTGTCTTTGTGAGATGCAGAAAAGGTGAACGGATGGATTCCACATGCCTGGTTCCCACTGTGAAGCATGGAGGAGGAGGTGTGATGGTGTGGGGGTGTTTTGCTGGTGACACTGTTGGGGATTTATTCAAAATTGAAGGCACACTGAACCAGCATGGCTACCACAGCATCCTGCAGCGACATGCCATCCCATCCGGTTTGCGTTTAGTTGGACGATCATTTATTTTTCAACAGGACAATGACCCCAAACACACCTCCAGGCTGTGTAAGGGCTATTTGACCAAGAAGGAGAGTGATGGAGTGCTGCGGCAGATGACCTGGCCTCCACAGTCACCGGACCTGAACCCAATCCAGATGGTTTGGGGTGAGCTGGACCGCAGAGTGAAGGCAAAGGGGCCAACAAGTGCTAAACACCTCTGGGAACTCCTTCAAGACTGTTGGAAAACCATTTCAGGTGACTACCTCTTGAAGCTCATGGAGAGAATGCCAAGAGTGTGCAAAGCAGTAATCAGAGCAAAGGGTGGCTATTTTGAAGAAACTAGAATATAAAACATGTTTTCAGTTATTTCACCTTTTTTTGTTAAGTACATAACTCCACATGTGTTCATTCATAGTTTTGATGCCTTCAGTGAGAATCTACAATGTAAATAGTCATGAAAATAAAGAAAACGCATTGAATGAGAAGGTGTGTCCAAACTTTTGGCCTGTACTGTACATTTATCTCTTTCATATCATGAATGCATAGATCTATGCTTTTGATGTGATATGCAGCCTGCCTGACTACATACAGAGGCCCTGGACCTGCTTCGCTCAGAGGTGGAGCGGCGTTTTGATCAGGAGGGACTCCGCATAGCTGCAGGGCGAGAACAGGCAGTTCTTGAAGCGGCTCAGGGGAAACGAGTGGATGTGGGTTCCCCGGAACTGACCCCCTTTCCACCAGAGCGGCTAATAGAGCTTAGATTGGGCCCAAAAAAAAACAGCCCGACCCGGCCCGAGACCAGCCGGCCCGTCCAATTAACTGTAATTATGGGCCCGGGCCCGATTTAAACTCGACATTTTTCAATGAGTTGGCTGTTATAATTAAGAGTATTAAACCACAATTCTTGTTATTTGAATGACAGAAATACAGGATCTTAATGAATGGCGCAACACGGAAGCATGATTATGTAATAAAACAGGTGTTTATTTTAGGATCCAGGTGGTGAAGGGCTGTGCGTGCACAATGTCCCAACAGGGGACAGCCCTCCATTCCGAAACACCCCCACTCCAAAATTGAGTTTCAAGTCCATATCGAGTTTCCTGCATCAAACACTGCCGCCCACTCTCCGTCCGCACTCGCACAATTCTGAAATTCGTTGTAGTACAAAAGCTTGAAATGAACTTTCAACTCATTGTTTTTTTATTTAAAATATGTCACTGTCTTCATTTATTATGTATAATTTCTCTAGCAGCAAACACATTTAAAGGAGACGCTTGTCAAGTATTTTTACGCGCACTGTCCCTGGTGCTGAAATCCAGCTTTCTGATTGCGTCCGTCTTGTTCATTCAAACTTTGTAAACATGGTTGGGATTTGTAGGGAACATATGTATGCTGCTCACTATAAAATGTGTTTACTATAAATAAATGTATCTCTGTGCAGAGAGAGCTTAAAATCTTCATCAGGAGCTCAACATGAGAGAAGGTCCACTTTTGGAAATGCAAGAAAGCCCTGAGTCAGGAGCGCAGACTTTTCTTTTTTTCATTCAAGGTTACAAATAATGCTGTTATGTTCCTTAAATGGCTTGATTTAGTTATCAAAGTTTCATTTTCTTAACAATAAAGATGCCGTGTTCATCCATTCTAGTTCTCTTATAACTGCATGTTATTATAAAATAACTTCAAATCAAATCCTTAATCATTGATAAGTGTGCGTACTTCCCCTGCCCCTCCCAACAAAAATCCGCCCCCCCCCCCCCCCCCTCAGAAAATAGTTCCGACGTCCATGATGATACAGCCACAAAGTGCTGATATGCTGCTAAATAGCAGCAGTATTTTGTTTAGGTCCATCCTCGCACACACTGGATCAGGTAATAACACAGCTGTTTTCTGTTTATGTTGCGCACACTGTGACGTCATACAATGGAGACGAGACAAAAATAACTCCGGTTATCCTGTCCACACATGACTGCTGACACCGGACTTTTCCAAAAAGAGTCCCTGGACTCCGGTTACAAATAACTCTGGTTACAGGGGCCCAAAACGGCGGTTACATGTGGATGAAAGGCCAAACCGTGAGCAAAGAGTCACGGTTTTATAAATACCCGGGTTGGTGTGGACAGCCCCTTTGTAGTCCACATTGAGCAAAGAAATAGGTCTAAAGCTTCCGCATGCTAAAGGATCCTTATCCTTTTTTAGTAAGAGAATGATTGTGGCCTTTGTCAGTGTCGGAGGGAGGAAGCCATTCGACAGGGCTTCATTGTACATATCCCTCAGAGCTGGAGAGAGGAGTGGTGCAAACTTCTTATAAAATTCTACAGTGAATCTATCCGAGCCGGGTGATTTTCCACTTTGTAAGATTTTAGTTGCCTCTTCGATTTCATTTACTGATATAGGCTTACTCAAATCCTCCACGTGGTTGATGTCAATTCTAGGAAACTCTATATTATCTAGTACGTTATCCATGCCAGAGCAGTCGGAAGTGTATAAATCAGAGTGGAATTTTGCAAATATTGTTAATTGTCCTATCTGTATAAACGGTATCTGATGGGGACTTGATACTAGGAATGAGCCTGGATGCTGCCACAGCTCTGGCCTGCTGAGCCAAAAGCCTACCAGCTTTGTCTCCTGATACGAAAATTCGTTGTCTTGAATTAAGTAACTGTAATTCCACTTTATTTGTGGTCAAAAGATCGAACTCTGTTTAGAGTTGCAAACGTGTTTTGTAGACAGATGGTTCTGGGAAACTGCCGTAGTTGTCATCAATCTCCCTAAGTTTCTGTGACAGTTCAAACTGGCGTGACTTCTCCTTCTTTCTTAAGTAGGTTGCATAGGCTATTATGTGACCCCTGAGGAAGGGGTGTGGGTGTGGTGTTAGTTTCAAAAAAGAACGAATAGTAGATTTTAAAAAGTCTGTGAAGGAGTGGTCAGCTAATAGATTTGAATTAAGTTTCCATTGTTTAAAAATGGGGCTGTGATTGGGGAAAATTATATCTAACGAAGTGGGAGCATGATCTGAAATTACAATACTATGGTAGTCACATGACTGTACATTTTGGAATAGCCTGTTGTCTAAAAGGATAAAGTCTATTCTAGAGTATGTGGTGTACATGCAAAAAAAAAAAATGAAAAGGATTTTTTTTTGTCTGGGAATCTATGTCTCCATGGGTCTGACAAGCCCAGCTCCCCTTTAATGGTATTGAGTGCCTTGACTGAGTTGGTTAAAGAATGTGGTCTGGTGGAAGACCTATCTAAATCACTATCCTGTACCAGATTAAAGTCCCCACCAACTATGTATTTTGTAGAAAGACTCGACATTGGGGATGTAGCTAAAGAGCTTAGAGAAAAATCGTTCGTCATCCCAATTGCATGCATAAAGGCTCACTAAGAGGACCCCGGTATTACACAATTTGCCTGTAACCATAACGAAACGTCCATTAAGGTCTGCTGTGACATTTTCTACCTCGAATGATATATTGTTACGTATTAAAATTGCAGCGCCCCTGACCCTTGCACCAAACTCTGATTGGTATAAGTGAGTAAAGCAGCCCCTTTTGAGATGTGTCTCCTGTAAAAAGATAATGTCCCCATTGAGATCTTGAAGGTGAGAAATAATGTTATTTAATTTAGTAACTTTGTTTGCCCCTTTAACGTTCCAGGATAGAAATCGAATGCTGTTATTTACACCTGGCATATTGTAGTTTGATGTACATATGGTTCTGTCATTTGTATGGTGTGAATTAAAGTCTGTATTATAACACCAGAAGGGATGTGAAGCTGAGGATGAGAAGAAAATGAATAAGTAAAGTACATAAATAAAAAGTGAGATTGTGACAAAGTAAAAAAAAAAAAAGAAAGAAAAAGGGAGAAAAAATAAGGAAAGAAAAACAAAACAAAAACGAAGCCCTCTACCCTCCCAACATAAAACTCGTCTCTTGCACAAATGCCTTGCATTATGCACTCCATTAGAGTTCTGAGACCTGAGATTAGTGCCCATCAACAGAGCCAAGCACCTGAACGTCCTCTGAGAGTCATCAGTGTGCAATACAAAACAAGCCGTCTGGAGATGTGGGCGCAGCGTTGCAGTACAGCATTGTAAACAAATCCTCAAATTAACACGACTTATAAACGATAAGCCAAGAGGCAATAAACACTTTTGAACCAGGAGCAGTACTGCCCAACATAACAGTAAGTCTTAATATTATAAGACATAAAGTATTTTTTAACATATGACATTACCTTGTGAACTGGGACCTAAGGCTCACTGCTATCCCATCTTAATAACATAATATTTACAGAAGGAATAAGTAAACCTAAGCAATGTAATGTCTCTGTGCTGTCGAAACAGTTCAACATAGTTCAAGTGTGGTAGCGTGGCCTGCCGCTAGCTCAACCAGCACCCACAGCCTAATGCTAATGTGCATAGCCTGATGCTAATGTGTGTAGCTAGATGCTGACGTGCATAGCCTGATGCTAATGTGTTTAGCCTGAATATGACTGTGGTCATATTATCCTGGATCAGTCCTCGGTCGTCTGAGCATCGCGGTTCTGGTATGTGGTCAAGAACCGATTGGCTTCATTTACCAATGACAGACGTTCTCCGTAGTGATGAACAGCCGTGTCAGGTACAGCAGTGAGGGCTTGAGATCGTGAAGGAACAGCTGGTGCATTACCTCCCTATATTCAGCGCGGTGCTCCATGACTTTGGGACAGTAGTCTTCATATATGTACACTGGACTGTCCTTGTATCTGAGCTTGCCTCGCATCCTTTGGGCTGCAAGGATTACCAGGTCTTTCGTTTGGAATTTGTGGAAGCGTATTATCACAGCCCTGGGCTTCTCCCGTGTTTGGCTTTGGCCTGAGTGCACGATGGGCTCTGTCGAGCTCCGGAGGGGATGTAAGCACATCCTTTCCCATGATGTCAACCAAGAGTTTGGAGAAGAACTCGGTTGGTCAGGGGCCCTCTACAGATTCAGGAACACCCAGGAGACGAAAGTTACAGTGCCTGCTTCTTCCCTCCAAGTCGGTGAGTTTAGCTCTTCATTTTAGCATTGTTGCTGGTTAGCATGGTTAGCATTGACTCCAGGGTCTGTAGCCCGTCCATCTCAGATCTCAGGGCAGAAATACACTGCTTGTGTGCGGTCACTGTGGTCTGCATTCCATCTAATTTCGAGTCGACTGCTGCCAACTTTTTTCAAACCGGGCAGAAAGCGAGTTTGGGCCAGTTAGCAAATCCGCCTGCAGCTCCGTTAGCATATTAGCTGTTGTCAGTGCTAGCTGAGGAAGCGTCAGACGGTTTGTTCCTATAGTCCTTGTAAATCGGTGTTAAATAGGTTTGACGATAAAGTTTGGCAATTTAAGAATGGTGTGGTGGGAGCTCGGAGAAACACGTCTACTCCATCCACTCACCAGCTGGAAGTCCCCAATTGATACATTTTTGATCATCAGAAACTCAATCACCAAATAACTCTGGATATCACTCTCTATATCACCTGAGCCATTACCATAATAAATTAACTATTTCATTGTCATTATTGTGCATGAGCAGTTAGCCAGTTTGACCAGAAGGGGAAACTTTTATGGCCTGTGTGCCTTATGAGCAATGTTTACAGAAATACTGTCTGACTTGGAACAAAATTCAGTACTCATGAGCAGTGGTGTAGCGGTAGTTGATAAGGTGGGATGCACTACTAGGTAGACGGGTAGGTGATCAAGGAGGGGGCAGGTATACTCTCCTGTATTCCAATGGCTTTTTGGCTGATAGGTGGTTATACTGTAAAAGGAAAGAAAAAGAGGTGGGTACCCGCGTATACCCTACACTATACCACTGCTCTTGAGTTCTTTACCTGAAAAAGAGGTGGGTATACCCTGTATACCCGCGTAGACCCTACACTACACCACTGCTCTTGACTTCTTTGCCTGAAAAGAGAGATGGGATGTATAGGATATAATTAATATGAAACAATGTCTTTGTAAGGAACAAAAATTTGTGGGATGAGCAGCAGAGCTGAGTATGTGGGTTGCGTCCATGAAAAATTTGCCAAATCTTCTCTGCCAGTGCCAAACAGCTTTCTCTTTGCCTTTGACTCTTGTTTGGTGTTGTTTGTTGTTCTCTCTTTTGAAGAACTGTTGCTATCAGTGGCCAGTTGTTGGATTTCTTCATGGATGGATTAATAAAAGGGCCTACCAGGCACAGGCCCAGGTGCCCAAAGTGTCATGGGCCTTCATTTGCAAAATATCACTCAAATTACAGACCAAGAAGAGACTAAAATATGACCACAGACACAAAAAACCCACAACACATGCAAAGCAACAGTAAAGACATAAAATAATAACAAGAATGACTAAAACAACCACAAAGAGACACAAAAAGATTAAAAAAAAAGATCCCAGTATTACCTCAGAGAGACACCAAACTGCAAGGAGATGCGGAACAACTAAAGACACAAAACAATAATAAAAAGGTTGCAAAACTACCACAAAGTCTGTGTGTCTTGCTACTGTGTAGGAACAGTGGTGGGGCCTTTTACATATTTGTGCCCATGAACCCATTGTCTCATAATCCCCCCACGCCTTTACTAATATTGAAAGACCAGTGAATTCACGGACTTCCGGTTATGGCAGCGTAGAGGGAAGACGTAAGTAGAGGGCTCTCCTGTGTTTCTTTGAAAACTACCCTTTAACCTCGACTTTCACCGAGCGAAATGAATTTCCTACATCTCTGTAGGACCCAACAATGAAGAAATGAGCAGGCAGAAACCAAAAATCGCCACGGCACAGCAGCCTTCTGCCCCAACTAGATTAGCAGCAAGTTAGCTGCAATGGCAACGGCTAACAATGACGAGAGTGAACATGAGTCAGACAACGCAAGCTTATCCATGGACAAACTGATCGCAGAGCTAGAAAAACAATGCTCTAGCTTGAAGGAGGATATGTCAAATTTTATCCATGACTCCATCAGACCTCTACAAGCCTCAGTGGATGCGTTACACAAGACAGTCAATACGTTCCAGAACCGGCTAACCAGAGTTGAAACTACTGCGGGTGATAACTTTGATAAGCTCGTTAAAGCGGAGGCAGTCATCCGTAAGCTTGAAACGGACAACCCAACTCTCCTGGACTGAGCAGACGATCTGGAAAATCGATCTAGACGAAACAACCTATGGATAATAAACTTACCTGAAGGAAGTAAATCTGGACAGGACCCGGTTCAATTCGTCTCCAAAATGCTGATGGAAGCCATGGGTCCGGAGGTATTCAACAAGCCGCCTGAACTTGAGAGAGCTCACCACTCTCTCCTCCCCAAACCCAGTGGAAGAGCTGCACTAAGAGCCATCATCGTATGTTTCTCCACTGGCATCAGGACAAAGAGCGAGCTTTACGCTGGGCTAGACAAAACGAGATCCGTTGCCGAAACAACATCCTGAGGCTTTATCCTGACTTCAGCGCATCCTTGTCCAAAAAGTGCGCTGCGTTCAATGGGATCAAAGCCCAGCTGTACTGCAAAGGCATACGCTTCACACTCCTACACCTAGCTCGCCTTCGTGTAACACTTGAAGGTGGAGAGGTTTTGACCTTCAGTACTCCTGAAGAGGCAAAAGCATTCTACACTGAAAAATTCGGATAGCCAATTAAATCTGAACTGTTGCTGCTCTGACGATCTCCTCCATGTTTGCCCAACATGACATCTTCAAGGATTATTATTACTTGTTTATCTTCTCTTCATTCATTCATTCCTCTGCACTTCTCTCCGTCTCTGGATCCAACTAAGATGAGCACTCCTCTGCGAGGTAATGAAACTGAAACTTTATTTCCTACGCCCCCACAACTTTAACACCATCACGGAGACACTCTTGCCCCGGTACCACAGCGTCACCGTTTACCACAACCTGATGACATCTCTGCAGATACACCGGATTGTTTATTGCACTATTGTTCATTACTTTTGTTAGTGGAGCTTTTCACTTTGAGAGATATCCAAAATATCATAAAACTTTGGATCAAATGATTTTCACTGATATGTGGTGTGACAGGGAGAAAAACTACATGACCTCAAATGATAAATCCTATTAAATTTATATCACTTAACATCAAAGGCCTAAATAGCCCAATTAAAAGGAAAAGGGTCTACACTTATCTAAAAAAGCTAGAGGCTGACATTGTCTACCTTCAAGAAACCCACCTATCAGCAGATGAACACATGAAACTTAAAAGGGATTGGGTCGGTCAGGTGTTTGCTTCTTCCTTTAACACAAAATCAAGAGGAACAGCTATTCTCATAAACAAGAACATTCCATTTACTGTCTCTAAAAAGACAGTGGACCCCATGGGCAGGTTCATATTAGTTCAAGGGTACATGTACTCTGAATCTTGGTCACTACTCAATGTATATGCTCCAAACTTTGATGACCCCACTTTTATTAAAAATATTTTCCTTCTCATAGCACAGGTGCCTGGTTTGCTCGTAATTGGAGGAGACTTTAATTTTTGTCTAGATACTGTACTAGATAGATCCTCTGATAAGACACAATCTCTCACCAAAGCAGCAAAACCACACACACGCACACACACACACACTCGTATCAATAACTTCCTTGCCTCCTCTCACGTGTGCCATAGCGTGTTAGACATTCGATATATGCCTCGCTTATTAAGCGACCACTCCCCATTATGTTTATCCATCTCCATTCCCAATAAGGTGAAATCAACGTACAGATGGAGGCTCAACCCAACACTCTTAAAGCGACCTGACTTTTGTGCTTATAGTAGAGAACAAATACATTTTTTTAAGGAAACAAATAAAAACTCAGCCCTTAACAGTTTTATTTTTTGGGATGCCCTTAAGGCCTATTTAAGGGGGCAAATAATTTCATACACAAAAGGACTTTAAAAAAAAACATTCCTCTGAATTGGACGGTCTAGAGCAAGAAATTCATGCACTTGAAAAAAATTATCAAAAGACGCCATCCAAAGATCTGTATAGAATATTGGTAAATAAAAAACTCAAATATAATAATTTAAATACATATCAAGCTGAAAAATCAATTTTAAGATCCAAGCAAAAATTTTATGAATTGGGTGAAAAACCTGGCAAAGTACTAGCATGGCAATTAAAGACAGAAGAGAGTGGAAGGACAGTAAATGAGCTAGAAATATGTGAGGGGAAAATCTCATGTAACCCGGCAGAAATCAATGAGGCATTTAAGAATTACTACAGCGATTTATATACAGCGCAACCAAATGATGACATGTCAGTTATAGACTCTTTTCTTTCTCCACTGAATCTCCCATGTTTATCCAATGAAGACAGTGAAGCTATCAGCAGGCCTTTCTCTTTATCTGAACTGGCTGAAGCCATTAAGTCATTGCCCTCCAATAAATCTCCAGGAGAGGATGGTTTCCCTCCGGAATTCTTTAAAGAATTCAAAGATCTACTAATGCCGCTATTATTGGATGTCCTAGAATTAGCCAGAGAAAAAAGACAATTTCCTGAATCTTTCTCCCATGCCATTATATCAGTAATTCATAAATCAGGAAAAGATCTGTAAAAGTGCGCCTCCTATAGACCAATCTTCCTCCTGAATACCGACTATAAACTAGTAACTAAAATGATTTCCAAGAGGTTAGAAACCATCCTACCGTCTCTTATTAATCCTGATCAAAGTGGATTTATTATAAAAAGGCTCTCCTCTAGTAACATAAGACGCTTATTAAATATCATTCATTTTGCCCAGAAGAATAACACACCTAGCATTGCACTCTCCTTAGACACCGAGAAGGCCTTTGATCGGCTTGAGTGGCCTTTCCTCTTTAAGGTCCTTGAGAAGTTTGGCTTCGACATTCATTTTGTTGATTTAATTAAATCATTGTATAGATCTCCTAAAGCTAAAATTGCAGTAAATGGCATTAATTCAGATTACTTTCCCATTTTTAGAGGCAATAGACAAGGATGTCCACTCAGCCCGGCTCTCTTTGCAATCGCCTTAGAACCCTTAGCCGAGGCCATCAGAGTGGAGCCTAGGATATGTGGATTTAAAATTGGACCCTCCACACACAAATTGTCACTTTTTGCTGACGATATCATTCTTTTCTTAACAAACGCTGAAAACTCATTTTCACACTTAGTAGATTTGCTAAATTTGTACAGCTCCTTCTCTGGGTGTAAGATCAATTTGGAGAAGAGTGAGGTTTTACCCTTATCAAATTTTGATTATGACACCATCCAATGCAAATTTCCTTTTAAATGGTCAACAGATGGGCTTAAATACCTAGGCATATCGGTTGATAAGGACCTGAAAAAATTATATAAATTGAATGTCTTGAATCTACTGAAGAAAGTGGAAGAGGATTTTAATAAGTGGATGAACCTACCTCTAACTTTATTAGGTCGAATCAGTATCATTAAGATGAATGTCCTGCCAATATTTTTGTACATATTTCAGTCCCTCCCAATTCACATTCCCTCCGATTTTTTTTTTCATCCCTGGACAAGTTAATCAGACGATTTATCTGGCGAAATAAATCCCCAAGGGTTACTCTAATCCAACTCACCAACAAGCCCTACAGGAGGATTGAAACTCCCCAGTTTTAGATTGTATTATTTTGCTGCACAATCAAGATTGTTGGCCCAATTGTTTGATGGAGACCCTACAAATTCATGGGTGAACATTGAAAGACTTGAAGTGAAGGAGTCCACCCCTTCTGACATTTTATATAAATGGGATGGAAAGTCAATTCGGTCTACGACCAGTAATCCTTTCATCGCCCACTCAGTTCAAATTTGGTCCAGAATACACAAGATGATGGGATATATGGGCACCCTATCTCCTGAGACTCCCTTATGGGAAAATAGGCTTATTCCCATTTTATACCAGATTAGACATTTTGAGTCTTGGCCCAAAAAGGGAATCACTTACTTAAAACATGTCTACAATAAAGATGATATATTCATGTCCTTTCAACAATTAAAACAAAAATATAACTTGTCAGATAAAGATTTTTTCAAGTACCTACAATTAAGGAAATTTGTTAGGATTATCCGTCAGAATCAATGGGAAATACCCAAGATGTCGCCTATCGAACTTCTTTTTCACGACAGCCAACCAACGATCAAAACCATCTCAAAGGTTTATGAGACACTGTTACCCTTTATTTCAATTTCTAACCCAGAAAAATCCAGACATAAATGGGAAACAGATTTGGGCTTGAAAATTAACTCAGAATTGTGGAGGGACTTGTGTAAAAACGGTGTTACATGTACATTAAAATCCAGATATAGATTAACCCAGTTTAATTACTTGAATCAGACATATCTCACCCCCTCTAAACTGCATAGATTCAAATCCACTATTTCACCCCGTTTCAGATGTGGTTCAGAGGAAGGCACTTTTCTACATTCTGCCTGGCAGTGTTGTAAATTGCAAGGTTTCTGGCAAGGTGTATGCAATGTTCTGACTGCAATTCATGGACACAACTTTCCAGTTAACCCGGAGGTTTGCCTCTTAGGCAACCTTTCAAAGACTCTATTAACGAATTGTCACTCCATTAAGCTCACAGAAATCTTATTGGCCATAGCCAAAAAAATGTATAACAACAAAATGGAAATCTGACCAGCCTCTGCTACTTAAACTGTGGCTATCAGAAGTGAACAATTGCATGCCCTTGGAAAAGACACCTACTCCCTAAGAAACAAAATTCAAGTCTTCCATAAAATAAGGCAACCTTTTATCAATTACATGGAAAATATACCTTCACACATGATTGAATGAAGACCCATAGGTTCTCTCTATTGAAGTGAAAACCCTTGTTGATGTCTTTAAAGGTAAACTAACTGTTTTTGGTTATTTCTTATTCGTATATTGTAAAATACCTCACTATCACGATTAGATAGACGTTATTGTTAAAGTATTTTTGTTTAAGTATTTTGTAATGTCATGTTTTGTGTTTTGTTTTTATTTTTTGTATTGTATTGCCAGCGTGTGTGTCTGTTTGTCTATTAAACTTGATAAACTCAAATAAACAAAATATTCAAAAAAAAAAAAAAAAAAAGAAAGACCAGTGAATTCACAAATGTAAATCCTAACACAAATCAGCCAGTCATATAAACCATAATCTCAGGCCTTTCCCCTGTTATGTCTCCACTACAAATTTAGAACAGAAAGATGTTTCTGAATAATTAAGCCATCACCTATTTCTGAGCCAAGATTTGTGGTCTGTTTCAAGGGCAACAGTCACTAACCAGGTGTGACAAGATGCCCGATCTGCTTCATCAGGTTTACTGCCCTGCACTGAATCTTATGTTTTATTTATCCTGGCTTCATATAACTAGAGGAAGTCTGCTAGTTGCTAGGCTAATTTATGCAATGGGATAAGTGACAGACCTTATGCTAAAAAGGTTAACATGTTGTATTCATGGGAAAACATGTCTAGCAAAAGACAATTGTTCTGTCTGTGAAACCTGTGAGCTATTATGGAGCCAAAATTTGTCTTCCTTAAAAATATCATCACTTTTAAGCTATGTTTTATGTGTGTTTTAGGTGAGTTAATTGAATCAGTCAAATTTCAAACTCAACACAGTCGCATAGAAACACCACCACCAACTAGCGTTGGAGGTTTAATGCAGACCGAAGGAGATACACCACCACACAAATATAAATGTTCACAACAGCGTGGGCCACTAGCATAGGCTGCAACTATAAATCAGCCTCAGAGCTGTATTGTTCACTGTGTGCTATCATATCATTTCATTTATCATCCATGAACAGGTATGCTGGTGTGTGGGAGATGTAGTGGCTGTGGCTGGGACATAAGCTCTGTGAAATTGTGTGCGTGTGTGTGTGTGTGTGTTGGGAGGGGGTGGTTGGTCAGACACAATGACGTCCGAGACAGATCTTTCTCTCAGCCATGCTGGAGACAGAGGAGCTGCTCTCCTGCGTCTCCGGGGAAGCTTCTAGTGTGTCTCTGAACGTGGTGGCGGCACGTTGGGTAACCAGATCACTACACACATAGCGCTAAAAAGCTAACAGTCTGGACTCAAAAAGCATCTGTGGTCAATACTTTCTTTCTTCCCTTTCTCTCACTTCCTTATCTCTGTTTCCTCCTTTAGGAGAGCATTAGGGCTGCTGCCGCTCACCACACATCGGGGACAGAGTGAGCAGAGAGAGAGGAAAGGAAAAGAGGAAAAAAGCAAGGATTAAGGGAAATTCCTGTTCTTATCAGTATGAGAACTTGAGGTTCTTCTCCATCCACACCTTCAGGTGGGCATGACCCCTACACATTTACATTTTCAACATAAGAACGTCTGTAGTGGATTCACGTTATCAGCTTATATTTTCACCACATTTATAGACTGACTTTACAGACAAAGTAATCCAATACACTCAATATTATGGACCCAAACCTGTCTTCTAAAAGTTACTTTCACAAACAACTAATTTGCATGATCATATATGCTCTTTATAAGACACACTGCAACCACATTGCATTTTTTAAAATAAACTTTAAATATCATCTGTTCGTCTGTTTCTGTTTAAATCTATATTTCCCTGTATATGTTCAGTGTTGGGTAAGGGTTACTTTAAAAGTAATCAAAGTATGTTACTGCGTTACTTTTTAAAAAAGTAACCAGTTACTTTACTGCGTTACTCCCTGAGTAAAGTAACTCAGTTACTTTAAAAGTACTTCCAACGTTACTCTCTGAAAAAAGTAACTCAAGCACTTTTAAAGTACTTTTAAGTATTCTACATTTCCTATTGGGCAATGGACCACAGGGCGCTAAGCCTACATTATTTTGTCTCTAAAATTAAAGTTATGGACCACTTGCCCTTCACTGAGATCCAATTCTCCCATCACAGCCGTCACTTTGACCAGTAGAAACACAGAACGATCTGCTGCCGTAGACAACTGTATGACAACAACACCCCAGCATTTTTAATATTTCCTCTAGGGATGTTACCACACAGAGTAAAAGGGGGAAATGATGGTGTGAAACAGCAGAGGCACTTTGTCAACCCGCTGAGTTAACGTTACTGTCATTAGCATCAAGCTAGTGAACAATGGTACATCCTCACGGTCGGACATAAAGTAATAACATTAACAAATAGCAGCGGGGCTTTTACTCACCACAACTGCAGAGGTTCCCAGCTTCATTATAGACGGTCCATTATTTATTAATCCCTCTGTGTGTTTATATATTTACTTTTTATCCGCTCCGTTGTCTTTGTAAAGTTAACATATCGCACCGTCATTTCAAACTCAGCACTTGTTTCAAATTAAAAGCCCCTTATGACCTTGGCTGAGAGAATAGCCGTTTCTCAATATGCGTTCTTGTGCGGACTTGTGTTCTTGTGGACTTGTGACACGTCATCAGTCACAGCCCAAGTACTGTTCCAATTCAAAGTTCAAATCTGGCCAAGTTCAGTCCAAATTCCCGGATGTATTCTCGCCACACCCATTTCACCAGGGATGCATCGGAGCAGACTTGTGTGGACTTCAGACAGACAGCTATCCCAGCATGCATTTCGCAACAATCATCGGAAAATGACAAGTGAGGGAAAGGCGCACAATTGTAAGCCATACCGATATGTTACTGTTGTTTTGTCACAGAACGTAGTGTTTTCATGCGTAGTTTAAATGTCAGACCCGTGGTCGATGTTTTAATATAGAGCCCAGTTGAATGTGACTGAAGTCCACTAGATGACAGCAGTGTCAGCCCTCATGTGTTTATGAGCGCTGACACCACTGTCATCGAGCATTGTCAGCGCTCATAGATAATAAACGTGTGTATAAGCGCTCAGGCCGCCCCAGAGAGCAGCCTCTCTCAGGTAGTCCTTTTGAAATTCGTGGCTGATATCTCTGTAGTGGTTAAATATGAAATGTAATTCATTTGGGGTATGTCTAATGGGCAACATTCAGTCTCAGTATAAGATATATTCTTGTATTATTAAATGTTGTAACATGTTATTGTTCTTTGCATTCTTTTGCTTGTTTAGGCCTATGTGTTTTTACCATTCAATAATGATTTTATTTATTTAACAGCATTTTAAATATTGATTATCTGATATGAATTGTATACCTGCATGATGTCTGAAGTGTGGCTGAATAAAATTTTCCTCTTCACATCTGACCTGTTTGATCCCATTTATATTGGTGAGGACAGACTATATGAGAAACTGCTGTCAGTGTAATCCAGTACAGTTCAACAGTACCACAATCTACAACTCAACACTTCAGTAAAATGTTAGACTGAATATTAAACTGCTGTTGTTTTTTCTAGGTGTACCAACTGTCAAGTCTCCATAAAAATAGACAGAAAGCATAATGATGAGACAAATGCAGTAATGGACAGTGACTAAGTATATTTACTCAAGTACAAATCTGATGTACTTGTACTTTGGGTATTTCCATTTACTTAGAGGGAAATACTGTACATTCTACTCAAGCTACATTTATTTGATAGCTATAGTTACTTTTCAGATAGTTTGTTTTATATGTTGTTGTTTCATATTTACAAGTTGCTGTGTGTTGTTATACATTAGACTAGTACACCAGTGAAAGGTGTTAAAATTAGTTCTACCATGACAACATTTAAATGCTGCTTACATATAGTGTGCGTTGATCAATTAATACTCAATACATATTCATGTATATGATGATTACAACACTTGAAATTGGGTCACTCTGCATAATGAGTACTTTTAACTTTTAATTTTAAGTAGTCCTACATTTTGCTGACAATACCCAGATACTTTTACTCAAGTCAGATTTGGTATGCAGCACTTTTACTTGTGACTGAGTTTTTGTTCTTTGTTGTGATATTCCTGGGTACTTTGTCCACAACTGGACAAACATATCGAACAGACATGCAAGCATCGCACGTCTCATCCTCATCCTCATCCTCATTCTCCGCTGTCTTTCTGGGATGTGCCTCCTCAGCTGGGCAGCCTCCTCCGCAGCCTGCAGGTACAGCAATCCTGCTGCAATAACTGCACCAAGACGCCTTCTCTGATCCGTTATTGATTTTTGATTTCCATCTCGCCAATGCTCACGATCACAATAACCACCAACTCTCCACAAACTTTCCCCCCCCGCACTTTACTTTTGATTATAATCAGAAGCCACCTGCGGGTAAAAGGTTTTAAAAGACATTTTATGAAAATATTTTGGCTATTTATATTTTTGTATGTCAGTTATATATGTTGAAACGTTAAAAACATATACATATTAATTTCTTACAATGACAATGAAAAGCTGCAGGGCTGTGTTTATATTGTTTTATTCTAAATGCATGTATACAACACAGTGCAACAGCCAAGGCGAGCGGAGGTGGTGACATCATCAAGTTCGCTGCTGTTCCAAAAGCAGAAATGACTGTATTCCCGTCCTCCCGTTCTTGGGAAGTCTGGACTCTCGCATGGACTTGCCAAGTCCGAACTTGCCAAGTCCACAAGTCCGAACTGCTGAACTTGAGTACTGAGAAACGGCTAATCCCTCCATTTTCTAAATAGGCTTTTATTCTGAAACATTTGTCAGAACTTCCTGTGGAAGATACAGTAGCTTGATAGTTTACTTATGGCGCTTCAAATGTAGCTCCTGCCATCTGCTGACGCTTTTAGGTGACTACAACAACATGTCAGCTGGCACATGAACAGACACAGTTCTGACTCAAATAATAGTGAAAGTGATAAAAATAGGACAAGAATAACCCGATGACATCACACACGCCGTGAAAGACGACCGGGGATAATTGGTGAGTACCAGTGTGTAGCGTGTACCAGGCATAATGCAAGTCCTGAGTCTGAAATATGTCTGTCAGCGAGTCCTACTCCACCTATTTAGACTCCACCGTAGACAACGGCAGCATTTCTCCGACCACGTAGCGAGCCACAAGCTCCGTGGCTTCTTTCAGACTGATAGGTTTAACGTTATCTCCGTTATTAGAACCAAACGACAGCCGTTGCTGTTTCGGAGCTGAAGGACCAGCGTTCTAAAAGTAACGGAAGTAACTGATGTCTTGTTTGAAAATGTACATGTACTGTACATTACTGTGAAATGTAGTATTTGATTACTCAAATACATTAGGTTACTCGTTACTGCAAAAAGTAATCGAAGTACCCAACTCTGTATATGTTTTATTTATATTTCCCTGGTTTTACTCATTCATTTTCCATAACCGCTTATCCTGTTCGGGGTTGCTGGAGCCTATCCCAGCTGACATTGGGCGAGAGGTGGGTACACCCTGGACAGGTTGCTAGACTATCACGGGACTGACACAAAGAGACAGACAACCATTCTTGGTCACATTCACACCTACGGCCAATTTAGACTCACCAATTAACTTGCATGTCTTTGGACTGAGTACAGAGTACATGGAGAAAACCCATGCTGACACAGAGAGAACATACAAGGTCGGCACAAAGGACCTTTGGTTCGAACTGGGAACCCTCTTGCTGTGAGGAGACAATGCTAACCACTGCACTACTGTATCGCCCCCATTTTTTAAAATACGTTGTTGTTTTTTTTAAACATGTTATTTCAGTCCTATATTTGTGGGGTACTGACACAGTTTGATGTATATGTTAAAAAGGTGGCGTGGTTTGTGTGTGTGTGTGTGTGTATGTGTGTGCATGGGTGTGTGGTTGATTGAGAGATCAACAGAGACAGTGGATGTGCTCAGAGCAGACAGGTGGTCCAGCCTGGTCCTGCTTCCAGGGTGAGATGCTGCTTGGGCAGTGTCCCTGGTGTCACTATAATGACACCAGGGAGACCCTTTAGAGCAGGGGTGTCAAACATACAGCCCGGGGGCCAGAACTGGCCTGCCACAGGGTCAAATCCGGCCTACCACCTCATATTAATACACTTGTGAAGCTTAGAGATGCCAGGTTTCAGAAGCAATTTAAACAGTGACTAGATACTTCATGTAAAATGCTGCCTCAGAGGTGTTTCCACCCTGACCAGAATACAGCTCTCTGAAATAACAATGAATACTTACTGTGATCATATTTAAAGATATTGATCATTGTGCAAAATACTGTCAACCAGCAACTTCAGTACAAAAGAATCTGCATCAGACTTCTATCTTAAAACAATATGGGTGGTGGTGCTGCTAAGGCACAAAACTTCAGAAGTTGTCCCCTGCAGTATACTCCACTTAACTGGGAGTGGAAAATTGTGAAAAAAGCACATGTGATGAAAGTCAGTAGTAAACTGACTGAATGTAGAAAAACTGACACATAATGTTGAATTTGCACATATATTTCTTAGGATATCTCAGGCTGTTCATCATTTGTTTTGTAGATGAACATTTTCAGAATGTACTTCTTTACACTTAAAAAGGGGAAATATTGAAGGGGTTATTACTATAGACTATGTGATGGTTTTACTGCTCCGGCCCACTTGAGATCAAATCGGGCTGTATGTGGCCCATGAACTGACATGAGTTTGACACCCCTATTTTAGAGTCTGTATGAGATGCCCTGGGCTTTCAACCAACTCAGATATAAACCCATATGCATCATTATTAGACTATTGGAGCAACAGAGGTAGCATAAAGAGTATAAAAGTCTGCTTAGGATGGGTGGGAGGGGAGGTGGATGGGTCCAAGAAGTAAAAGTCCTGTGTCCTGTGTGAAACTAAAAGTCAACATAGAGTTATTTTGTGAAGTGAGTTGTTAGTCACTCATTAGTCACTTGACTGACATGACTAATGTTAACTACCATCTTCTCCTAACCATAACCAAGCAGCTTTGTTGCCTAAACCTAACTGCTGACCCCTTTTGTGACAAGATACAATGCAAAAGGCTTCACCCAGCATCATTATATTGCCTTGGACATCTTCCCAAGTGTCAAAATATGGCGAGTAGGAATAAGATCACAGTGGGTGATCAGAGCACAGAGGGAATTAATAGTAAAGTTGTCAAGTAGTAGTAAATGGTAATTGGACTGCACTGCAAAACAAAAGCCCTTCACCTATTCACTCACCCATTCATACACTGGTGGCAGAAGGATACAATGCAAGGTGCCACCTGCTCATCAGATAAACATTCACACGTACATTCACAGACACATCAGCATGTAGACTGCTGGTAGCCAACTGGTCTGCCTCCTGAGTCACAGCTGCCCCATGGAGTACATGCACAGTGCGGGTTTTAGTTTGTCTGTGAAAACATACTGCAGCTCCTCAGGACCTAAGCAAAGTTCCTGTGTCTGGCTTCGCAGCTAAGGTAAAGGGGGTTAGCTTCAAAGTGAGCATCAACTCAACAAAACAAAGTCTGCCCTCTGCTTCCCAACCAAAGAGAGCAATTAAAAAAGTTGCAAGAGTGAATAATATTTCAGTTTCTTTGTTGTGATTGTATATTTTTGCATGTGTGTTCAAATAAACACAAGAAGTTTGTGCTCTAGAGAAAGGATCAACACTCAGTGAATAACCTAAGCCCTATGGTACGCTAATATGACAAGGCTTAACTATACAAACCAGTGAGCAGTGATAACTAGCATGTCTCTGGGGTCATCGGGTGGGAACCTCCTTTCACCAGTGTTTCCCCACGACAACAGTGTGGTCCCACGACACCTCCAGGAGGCTAGACAGGGATCTCTGGCGTCCCAGAGACACTCCCCTAATGCCAGGTCTTACTGCACCAACCCAATAAAGCTTCTTTACCTTACTTACACATGGCTTTCTCAGCCCAAACAGCACTGCCACCTTCAACCAAACCCAGGCTCTGTACATGCGAGCTCCAGGCAGAAGCAGGGCTGATACTATCTTTCCTAGCATATTCACCATACTCTATTTCACACGCTACATAGCATAATTACAATATAAGCTAAAGTTAAAGGAGCTAAATAAACTTACAGGATCAACAAACACACTCACCTTGCCGCATGGCCTCAAACAAAATGGATTCAAATAGGCCACTCCCACACTTAAATAACCTTCCTCTTCCTGGATTTCCTCCTTACTTACACATGGCTTACTCAGCCCAAACAGCACTGCCATCTTCAACCAAACCCAGGCTCCGTACATGCGAGCTCCAGGTAGAAACAGGGCTGATACTACCTTTCCTAGCACATTCACCACACTCTATTTCACACACTACATAGCATAACTACAATATAAGCTAAAGTTAAAGGAGCTAAATGAACTTACAGGATCAGCAAGCACACTCACCTTGCTGCATGGCCTCAAACAAAATGGATTCAAATAGGCCACTCCCACACTTAAATAACCTTCCTCTTCCTGGATTTCCTCCTTACTTACACATGGCTTTCTCAGCGCAAACAGCACTGCCATCTTCAACCAAACCCAGGCTCCGTACATGCGAGCTCCAGGTAGAAACAGGGCTGATACTACCTTTCCTAGCACATTCACCACACTCTATTTCACACGCTACATAGCATAACTACAATATAAGCTAAAGTTAAAGGAGCTAAATGAACTTACAGGATCAGCAAGCACACTCACCTTGCTGCATGGCCTCAAACAAAAATTCAAATAGGCCACTCCCACACTTAAATACTTCCTCTTCCTGGATTTCCTCCTGAGAGGAAGTGGATCTCTCCACCTGATCTCAAGGAGTTATGTGCCCTGCTTAGTAGTTCCCCCTGCTGGCCCCCAACTGACATTATTTCTTCTCTTACAGATCCACTGGCTACATTTAATTGCTTCATCTGACATTTCCCTCACTGTCTTCCTCAAACTCTGTCCCCGCACTCCAAGTTCCCCCAGGAGCGAGACAGCTGATCTTGCTATGAATCCCCTACACCCCACTTCCACTGGACAAATCCTAGTCTTCCATCCTCGCTGCTCAGCTTCTGCTCCTAAGTCTGCGTATCTAAGCTTTTTTCTTTCATAGTCTTCTTCCACTGAGTCTTCCCAAGGAACTGTCAGCTCAATGAAATAAACTATCCGTTGACTCACTGACCACAACACTAAGTCAGGCCTCTGCCTGGTACAAACTATTTCCTGGGGAATAACAAGCTTTCCCCCTAAATCTACTTGCATTTCCCAATCACAGGCACCTTCTAGGCGGCCACACCCTTGCCTCCTCATTACCTTATCCCTTCTGTATTTCTCTCCCTCACAGACAAACTGAATTACTAAACTCCTATCCTAACACCTTCTGAATTCACCTGTCTTCATTTCCCTTCGATGCCTGCAGCTAAACATTTCAACACCTGGTTATGTCGCCATGTATATCGGCCTTGTGACAAGCTAACTTTACAGCCTGACAAAATATGCTTCAAGGTTGCGGTACCTGAACACAATGGGCATGATGGGTCCTCATTTACCCACAGTTTTAGGTTCTGGGAGGTTGGTAACACATCGTAGCTGCAGGAATCTAATACGATTCTCCTCCATACTCCACAGGTCCCTCCAACTAAGCTTCCTCTTCTCTACACTTTCCCAATTCAACCACTGTCCCTGTTTAGCCTGGGCCACTACCTTTGCACCCCTTAACATTTCTTCCTGTCTACGTATCTCTTCTACAACCAGCTTTCTTTTATCTTTGAGACCTGCTTTATTCCATACCGGTTTGCCTGAGCCAAGCCCCAGGCCTCCCCGGCCAAACTGAACATTACCTACAATCTCTGCATGCCTAAGAGCTGCCTCTGCCTCCTGAACTGCCGATCTTGGGTTCCACTTCCTCCCCTTGGTTGGATTTGGAACCACACTCCTAACTACCACGTCCTTACTCCCAGATAACAAGAGCTCTGTCCTGACCTTGGTACATTTAAATTCCTCTGTTAAACTAGATACTGGCAGCTGAAGTATCCCTTTTCCATACAATGCAACACTACATAGGCACCTAGGAGCACCCAACCACTTCCTAATATAGGAGCTAACCGACCTTTCAATTCTCTCCACTACGGATATTGGAATTTCATAAATTGACAATGGCCACATTAACCTAGGATATAGCCCAAATTGCAAACACCACAACTTCAGCTTTCCTGGAAGTTCTGATTTATCTATTCTATCCAATCCTTCTGAACCAAAATACAGACACATGCACAAACAGGACCTATACACATGAAGTTAATGAAGAAACGTCTGAGTGAGAGGGCTGCCATCGAACAGGCACTCTGAGCAGTTGGGCATTCTGTGCCTCGGCAGTGTCCAGAAGAATGAACTGGCTCCACTTGAACTGGTGACCCTCCAGTTCCCAAGCCAAGTCCCCAAGGACTGAGCTACTGCTGCCTAACACAGGAACCTACTGAAAAATGTGCTTTCAGTTTCGAACATAGAGACCTTTTGTGTGTAAGTGTGAATGCGATAAACACTGCACTACATTTATTGCTGTGCCACATCAGCAGGCTTTCCTGCTTCACTCTGAGATCCTATCAGTTTAAAATCTTAGAAGTAACTCCATCACTGAACCCCAAACAATCTCATTTACTCACACCACCAATCAACAGACACCACTACCACTACTAAAAGAACCATCTGAAATGGATGAGAATAAAGAGCAGCGTGCAGGCTCAGTGAAAGCAGTTGCAGGATGAAATTACAAAGGCATAGAGTTGTTGTGTGTCTTTCTGAAATCAGTTTTGATGTAGGGTTCCTAAGCATCAGCCACTCACTGGAAAGGGTTCAGTGTTCAGATATGACAATTTACAACAGGTGTAAATAAGTAAATACCAGTGGTAATTACATCTCTCAGGCAACACCAACCAACATTATCATGTGAATTTCATTGATGATGACTGAAATTATCTTCAATAATGTACCTAAGATTAGGATGGCAAACACAATCTAATGGCCGAAAGGTGTGATCAGACTGAATGCAAAGCACATTTCAGAGGCTGTATGAAGTCAATGCAAAGATGTAAGTGTCCACAATCATTCTGAACGCACCACCTGCTCATAAATACAGAATCAAACAATGAAGACACAGCAGGAGGTCCAGCTGCATGACGTGGCCCAATTTAGATCAACTTCATGTTTCCACTGCTCTGTGAAACAGAAACACAGAGTTTACAGTAGTGGTAACAAGATAATACTAGAAAAGTGCACTCATTGGAGTGCAGATCTCCACCAGGCGGCCACCAGAGCTGTTCACAGTCACTTAACAGTTCTTGTACTTTTAGCAGATGCGGTGCAGTGTGTTTCAGAAGCGTCCCACAAGCCAATACATCTGTGCCTCATCTACTGTTGATGGAGTGGAGTCAGAGCAGATTGAGCCTTCCTGCTAACAGGTGTATGTGAAATGTAGATACAATATAATTATAATTATGAGGATGAATGTATTTTTAATAATTAAAGAGCCAGAAATCTTTGATACATGTCATTTAAAACTGGACATTTTTAACTACCAAATCAACAAAATCTACAAATTTGCAAAATTGGGCAGGCAGAACACTCGGCTTCTGAATTGCTCCTGGTGTGAGAGGTTTTTTATACTTAGTATGGCAAAGCCATGACCCGCCCCTCTCTGCCGTTGGTTGGCTTAGCCTAATAGGCTTACTCTAACCCTGACCAGTCCAACTCACAAAGGCAGTGAGTTCATGCATTCGCCTTCCTAGGGGGGAAAAACTGGCCCCTGTGTGGTATGACACTGTGCGGAGGACCGAACAAAGTAGCCATGGCAGCTGCAACACTGGTGGAATTGTTCCTCCTGGCTTCCTCACTGTCAAGATGACAGTACAGACAACAAAAACTGTTGACTACTGACAGTCCAGCTGGGGCTCAGGCGGTAGAGCAGGTTGCCCACTAATCTGAAGATTGGGGGTTTGATCTTCAGCTCCTATAGTCTGCATGTTGAAGTATCCTTGTGCAAGACACTGAACCATCGGTGTGTGAGTGTGTTTAGTCTAAGTAGCACCAGAGGGAGTGTGTTTAGTCTAGTAGCACCATTCAAGGTGCCAACTTGAATGGTAGCCTGGGCCATCAGTGTGTGAAAGTGTGCTTGAATGGGTGAATGTGACTCTGTAGAGAAAAAGCGCTTTGAGTAGTTGGAAGACTAGAAAGGCACTATACAAGCACAGATCTATTTTCCACTTATTCATCTCAAATTGTACTTTCCTTTTGTGGATCATAACATATTGGGTATGGAATTAGTGTGCAGATGCTCCAGTTCAAAATGAGACCAAACTTTTCTATAGATGTCAGTTTTTTCAACCACAACAAAATGCAACAGACTGGGTATACCAGACCGTCAATCAAGGTATCAAACAGTCAATAAAAGAGTTTTCCCAACAAATGTGAATCATGGCAACAAGAGGTCCTTGAGCATACAGTCAAAAATGTGCACACAAAATATTAGGCTGACTGGTCCAATAGTTTGCAAGACTAGCTGCGGGCGGGGACACACACACACACACACACACACACACACACACACACACACACACACACGGCCAAAAGCCAGGCTTACGCCCTGTGGAGAAAATAAGTGCTCAGTCAAAGCTAAGTATAATAATTGCATAAATTAAGGAGCAAGTATGTATACTATGTGAACCAGAATTGACAGAAAATCTGCCTCAGCAATCCTCCTTCAACTTAGAGGAAAGCTCTATTTCTACCTGTTTCTCTTTATGTCTAACTTCTGTCTGTGATCCAGACAGTTATGGATTTTTAAGTTTATTTGGAAAACAAACCCTCTCAATTGACCATCTATATGAAAATGAAAATTCTATTATTCAATCCTAAACATCTCTTTACTTGTGAGGTGTTGTTAAAATATAAAATCACCTCATTTGTATAGAATAGTTAAGTAGCTGAGAAGTTCAAGTAATCACCTCATGCTCATTGGAGAGGATGTTTATTGGCTACCAACATATTCATACAGTGGTATGCCATATTATTGGAAGAGGGGCTATATTTACTGCACAGCTCTGTATAATGTATCCCTATGGAATATAAAACATTAATTCCACTACGTGTATCCCAAAGCGTAAGATCACACTAATGGCACAAGCAGATCAGGGTTACGCACCTCCCACCTGCACTTTAGAGGATAAATCATCCATCACTTCCCTTTTAAAATGGACAGAAAATGTATTGTTCCATACACTCTGCCTCATAGCCCCAGCAAATGAAGAAGACAGTATCAGCGTGAGTCCTGGGCCAGACTCACAACAACGTATTGATGTTCTCCCCCCTTCACCCTCTAAGTGAGTATAAGGTATCCACAAGCTCCAAGGTTGGCGCCAGCCTCTGTCTTTTATGCACCGCAAACCAGAATTAATTGCAAATCAATCGAACAAAGTACAACTGATCAGTAAACCAATTAGTAATTTTAGCTCTTTGTCCAGGTTTAGCTTTCCTCAGGCTTCCTCTGTCTTATGTTTTTTATCCATATTTCTGGTTTCTTATGCAAATACCAATATATAGTAAAGCAAATGAACTGGAACATATAACCGTAAAACAGACAGAAACTTTTTTGGACACGCTTTAATTTAGTCTTTTATAGTGTTTTAATTAATCTTTACTTGAGATAAGATGCGTACTTTTTTACCTTGACAATTTCAGCTGAAGCTCTGTCACCTTAATCAAGTACAACCCTTTCTTCCTGCAAAAACGTTTTTTAAACATGTACAAGGTGCAGACAGCAGACACTTGTGCCCAAGCCCCCCCAACAACCCAGTTGTCATAGGAAAATGCTGGCATTGTACATTTCTACAAACCATGGAAATGTTACATTTGCATGTTTCATATGTATCATATCAATGTTTCTAAACTGACATAACACATGAACTGACTTTGTTATTGGGAGGTGAAGGGGTTGGTGGATGTCAACTTGGATGCAGTTTGGCAGGTGTCTTGCCTAGGTGACATGCAAGATATAGACCACTGTAGGGCTGTAGTCAACCAAAGAAAATCTTAGTCGACTGAAGTCATACATAATCTTCAACTAATCGATTAGTCGTGGGGAAAAAAAAATCTGCACGATATATTTACTTCTGCAGTGGTGTGTCTGTGTCATTCTGCAGTTACACCTCCAAAAAGCTAGTTGGCGGTGGAGAACTGTGTTAAGTGCTGTAAAGTTTAGTTGATTCAAAACACACATATGGCTTAATAGAGACAATTTCAAACACAAGTACACAAATCAGCTTCACTATAACTCGCAGCATTCACAGACAAACACTTGTCTTTATATGAACACATTTCCCCCACCAATACAACATGCTAACATTATTAGCACAAGTCTATGGCATTTTACATTATATAAATTAGCCTAGCAGCTAGCGATCTTTTCCTCTTCTTTTAAAAACCAGGGACAACAGTAGCATCTAACAAAGGTAACGGCACACAATTTGGTTCCATTACAACTCACAAGATTCACTGACAAAACAACTGTCTTATACTAAACACGTTTTCTAAGCAAATAAGCAAAATTTCCCCCACCAATACAACATGCTAACGTTATTAGCGCCAGCCTATGGCATTTTACATTGTATAAATTAGCCTAACGACGAGCGGAGATTTCCTCTGTTCATATGAAGCCAGGATAAATCCCGAAGTATAAATCCCTAAAACACAGATCACACACACGACTTAAAATGCTATTCAGGTGGAGGCTTTACTGTCTTCACAATTTATTGTTTCTTATCTGTGAAATACAAGAAAATACAAGCTTCATTTCCTCTGAGGGAAAAGGTGTCAGTATACAGAAACTGACAGGAGGTCTGCGTCACCGCGACGCTGAGCATTAGGGTGGGCGAGTTCAATATTGTGTAAACAAAGGGGGTGTTTTGAAAACACCCCCATTTTCACGGGTAACTTAGCCTGTCCCTCCCGCCTCAGGAAATAATGGATTAATCCTGGAAAGCTATTGATGTAGCACTTTTCTCCTTATGAAAGTAACACGGCGATTATTCGACAAATGAGAATTTAGTCAGACGAGAGCATAGCGACCAAATAATCGACCAGTCAACCAGGAGACTACAGCCCCTAGACCACTGTTGGCACCACATTCTCACTCCAATCTCATCACAAGTTCACATTTGGTCATGGACTGTCCACATCGACATATGATGTGTAAGATATCCTGGGTGCGTTGGTTGTTGACGTTCTGGGATGCCATGTCAACTTCAGCTTGTTACACGCATTGTCTGTTTTCAGAATACACTTGCATTTTCACAGGAAATGTACAGTGTGCGTATAGTCTCATTCAAAATAAATGCAGTATGTCAGCACAACACTGCTAATTGATGTTTTTTCCTTCAAAAACAAATGCACGTGGTTAGGTTTAACAAATACACGCACATGGTTGGGTTTAGGAAAAAGTTTGGCTGTACATTTAACTAGGAAGTGAACATCGTTCGCCCGGGTAAAGTTGGTAGTTGTTGGACCCATCCACCACATCTACCACCCCTAACACCCACCCACCCCACTTTGCCACCTTAATTTTCTGTTAAGGTTGTCCCGCTACGTTTCCCCATGACGCCGCTGGGTGCCATTAAACAATTACAGTGACCAGTTGTGTATCATGCAGACACTAAAGATATTGTTTTTCATTGGCGTCTGACGCCGGAAGTCAGTGACCAAGCACTGGTTTTCAACAACGTCTGAGTAAGACCAGGTTGCCATTCAAGACCAACAAACAGCAACATCAGTTGTGCTGTAGCAAGTGTTGGCTGTTTTTCAAACAGCTTTTTAGGCTCCAAATGTGGGTGTTTTATAGCTACTTTACTACTACTACTTTAGCTCCTACTACTGTTGTTTTTCCAGCTGGGATATTGCCACCAGAAGCAGTTGTTTTTTATGGAGACATCGCTGCATTTCCTGCCGGGATAGTGCCAGGAAAAGTGGTTGTTTATTACCAAGGCCTCTGCTTTTCCACCAGGGATTTTGCTCTGAAAACCAGGTATTTGAGTCTAAGCATGATCTTTTTCTAACCATAACCAAGTGGTTTGTGTCCCTAAACCTAACCACACATTAACCAGTGTTGTTGAAACATAAAGTTCCAACACATCCACTACATAATAATGAGCAACCTATCCAAAGTTTGCAAAAATGTACAATGCCAACATTCTTTCTGGTGACTTAGCTGCCCTGAAAAACCCCTGATGATGAGCATATTGCTCACAACAGCAGTTGGGGTTTGACATCAGTGTAATATTACTCATTACTTGTTACTCTTTTCAAAAGTAATACTATTACTTTACTTATTACTTCTTGCTGGCAGTAATTTGTTACACTACTTGTTAGATTACTTTTCCATTACACCCCATAAAACTTGTAGTTGCATTTCCCCCCAAAATTCAGATGTGTGCCTCTGTGTGAATGTCAGGGTAATTGCCAGTAAGTGTAGTGTAAGCTAGCTGACAAATTGAAGATAGCTTGCAAATTATTATTATTATGATTATTATGATGATGATGATTATTATTATTATTATTATTATTATTATTATTATTATTATTAAGTAATATTGTACTTTTTTGTAGCTGCAGCTGTCCACAAGTAAGATCCAGCTTTGGTTGTTTGGCCAGTGTAGCGCTGTAGTGGCCAGCACTTGTTTACTGTCTGGGAGCATGAAACAGTTAGATAATGTCCTCAACAATATACAGTTGATTATTCAGCCTATTCTAACTAGAAAATACTACAATAAACTGTAGGCATACAGTATCCCAGAGCAATGCTGGGCTACAATTGTACTTAAAGTTGGAGTTATGTCCAGGTAAGTTGTATTTCTCCTTGATTTATTACTACTGTCATGCAGGCGACATGTTTATGTGCCTTCATTCACTGTTACAGAAAGTTGCGATTGCAGTGAGCAGGTTTGCAGTGGACCTGTGTTTGCTGGATGTGTGTCACTGAAAAGAAGCAGATTACTATCCATATCAATAACTCTGAAGAGGCAGATGTTCTTTGACACACAGCTAAACCCCAATAAGGCTTAAGGAGCCTTCAAGGGCTAGCTGGATTATCTCACAGCCATAGCCCTCACCTTCCCAGCTTTAGTACTGGTGGGGCTGCATCCTACAATTATAGTAGCAAACAATCTGACAATTATCATAACTAAATGCAGTGACTAGGGCTTGAACTCTTTTTTTTTTATTCTTCACAGAACTACTTACATGACTTTTCTATGTACGACTGAGTACAACACAGTGTAATAAATGTAAAGTGTAAAAGGAGTAAAACTAACACAAGTGCCTGTTAGGATAACAAACGTAAGAAAAATTAAGTAAAACAGACTAAAATAGAACAGACACTACCAGCATGATACAGAAAAAAAATAATAGAGGGGATGTTGCACAAAATGATTTTGAACAATACTGCACATGATGTTGATATTATTGATTTCAGTGTCCTACATTTCAGTTGTTGGACAGTAAAAAAAAAGACACAAGATGACAAAAAGCAACTCTGGTTGCATCATTATCAGCATCTGTGGGATTTATCCTTGAAATCTTATTTCTGACTGCCCTCTAGAATGACACATATGAGCGTTTTCTGATCTGATGTCTCTATCAGGACCACATGGTTTCTCAGTTGCTTCTGAAACTGTTAGAAAACACAAATCCATTTTATGATGTGACAGTACTATGGTTGGGGTTGGGTTGGGGCACATTTAGGCATAAATATAATTTAGGATTCAGGACAGAACGTAGTTTTGGTTAAAATAAATACTTACTTAAGATAAGGATAGAACTATAAGATGTAGTTGTAGTTGTATACCTCCACATATCGGTCAAGTTGCAGTTAAAGTTTACATCTACGTCAAGACATATGTAGCAATGGCAGTCAACAACTTGTCAAATGTTGCTGCATAGAAGCTGCATATTCTAAAACCTGGATACTTCACACACATCTCCCCCTCGGCAGCACAGAAGATCTATGCAGTCAGCAGTTTCAAGGTGGACACCCAAGGTTAGTTTAACCAATTCAGTATCTGACCTAATGTCTCCCCTTCTGTTCCTGTAATATGGTGTTAAATAATGGCAAGTAAAGTGTTTCTGCAGAACATTACAATGTCACAGTGAAGACAACCTTTTGTATTTAAAATGTCATCACTTCATCATCTTATTTGATTGAGACAATAGGGTGAAATGTTATCATAATGAGTTATGGCCAAAGATGTGTTTTGTGAGGTCACAGTGACCTTGACCTTCGGTCAAGAAATTATGTTCAATTCATCCTTGACTCAAAGTGGACGTTTGTGTCAAATTTGAAGAAATTCCCCCAAGGTGTTCTTGAGATATTGTGTTCACGAGAATGGGATGGATGTAAGGTCATGATGACCTTGATCTTTGACCACCACAATCTAATCACTTCATTCTCAACTTAAAGTGGACATTTGTGCCAGATTTGAAAAAAATCCCTCAAGGCGTCCATGAGATATTGTTTTCATAAGAATGAGACAGACAAGACCACAGTGGCATTAACCTTAGACTTTTGACCACCAAAGTCTAAGAGGTTTATCATATAGTCCAAGTGGATATTTCTGCCAAAGTTGAAGATATTCCCTCAAGGTGTTCTTGAGATATCAGGTCCACAATAATGGGACAGACGGACAGACAACACAAAAACATTGGCCACAGCTATCGCTGGCGTGGAGGCATAAAAACAATGTTGACTGTCAGTTGGAAACAGGAACCAGAGAGTGGTGTCCTGTGGTAAAGTGCCACGTTTTGTATTCCCAATTCATCCACCTCGACCTCTTCTCTCTGCAGAGGTTTTGGCTTTATCATAATGTCACCAATCTTCCTCCGTTGTTACCATAGGACAAGGGTCATAATCACTAAAGGGCTTTGTCCCTTTAAAGTCACCAAATGTTGTTTTGCTCAATTGATTGCTGCTGCTTTCTTTGGAGGGCAGTCTTGATTCATAGCCAGGATAAAGCTGTGATGGTACCTTCCTGTTGGCCATTCAGAACAGGTAGAGACACTTTGACGAAAGATACTGTCATATGAACGACTTCATATGAAGAATACTGAGCCCTTTACACTTTTTAAGGAGTTGGTTGGGGTGAGCAGTTAGGACAAATAAAATCATGCTTTGTCCTTTAAAGGAAAAAAAAAGCCTTAGTTCAGACCTGAACAGGCAGGACAAACAACAAAACAGAATGGTGTTGTCTATTATGACTGTCATTCACTTTAAAATATCCATGAATGCATGGATACACTAGTCTGTAAAAACATAAAGAGGCGCTGCACTGAGCTGTCACACAATGACAGACTGAACATAATATCCAGGAATGTGGGGATGTGATGTGTGTTTAGTATTTATTAATCCCTCCGCCAAACTGCAAGTCAAATTGGTGCTGTTGAATCAGAGATGGCTCTGATAATGATGACAGAGGAATTATATGTCTGGCAGTCTTATCAGGCACCCAAGTATATCCCATGTCAGTTGTTTGTGCTGACACTGGGCACAGTCAGAACTTAAAGTATTTATGCTGTCATGTTTCAACAGAAAATCACCTCCCAATCCTGCCTCGCTTTCCCTCCAGCATAATAATCCCTAATTTCAATGTGTGCAGCATCGTGGGTTTTTGTGGGCATTTACTCAGCAGAAGGGTGTAATATCAACATGGCGGGAGGATAGTAGAATACAAGAGCTATAACACATTCATCACCAGTAATTTCCCCTTGACAGCTGATAAGCAATTTTCATGTCCATTCAGAGGTGGACCAGAGCTACGATTAGGAGAGCGTGTGATGAGGATTGTGGTAATACCTGCTTCCCTGTCCTCATTCCTCAAATCCATTTAATTTTCATTGACCACTGAAGGAGCCTACAGAAATATAGCTCTATTAATTATGTTATAAGGTAAAGCAGATTTCAACAGGCACCTCTCTTGTGCTATCATTTTCCTGAGGTTATATTTTTTCGTTATTTGGATCTTCATGAGATGCTTCAAAGAGTCTACCAAAAAGTAATTATCAATTGCTGTCTTTAACTGACTCAGTCTTTACAGACTGCCTTACATACATACTGTACTTATAGCACATATTTAAACATAGGGTCTGTTTTCATACATAAAATATATACCCTTACATAATACATGTCCTTGTACTGATTTATTTAAATTACATTTAAGGTGGAAAATTGTGAAGGGTTGGGACTCATGGAAGTCAAGGCCAGAACAGTTCCACATTTATGGGGTTTGACAGATGAGACTCCAGCCTGTTCTCACTCTGAACTTGTCACATACTGCCACTTGAGGCCCGTTTCCACTGAAGAAGTTCCTGGTACTATTTGGGGGGCAGGAACTACTACAGGAACGTCCTCTCGCTCGACCCTCTCAACCGCCGTGTCTCCACTGAGAGCGGAGTACGAGGAAGGTTCCTGTAAGGTTACGGGCTCTGGATGTGACGTAATCGTTGCGCGACCATTTACCGGGGCGACATAGGGACGCCGTTAGCTGTTAGCCCTTAGCAGTGTCTGTAATAACTCACTAAATGGCCCATGGAAAAAAAAAATTTCCAGCGGATGTCTTAGTTACAACATGATTGAGCTAACTGGAGTAGTTTCATGTTGTATCCGACAACGGGAGGCTTTTAACAGATGACGTCCTGATGTTAGCTTTGCTGCTGCTGTTAGCTGTCCCTGTCAGCGACAGCCACTGATGCTTTCTAGACATCGTGATTTCCCAAAACTGAATACATACCACACATAGCAACACAAAACTGCTTTGCTAACTCAATCATGTTGTAACTAAGATATCCGCTGGAAAAAATATTTTTTTTCACGGGCCATTTTTTTACATGGCGGTGGAAGCTATATGAACGAGCTAACCCTCATCTGCTGAGTTTTAAAAATGCCGGCTATTTTGTTGCTTTCTGTTGACATCACATCCCGTCTTGAGTATATCCAATCAGCACCAAGTAAATCCCAAGCCCCAGCCAGGAGTCTTTCGGGGCCGTTCTGAGTACCTACTCCGAGGCAGGGACTTGTTTAGCCCCCGTAAAAGTTCTGGAACTCTGTCCTTCGGGGGTGGTTCCTGCGGTGGAGACACGCACCAGCGGCCCCGGCCCTGTAAAATTACCCCGAAGTTCCTGCGGTGGAAACGGGCCTATTGTCAGTGATTTAGGAGTCAGACAGCAACGCCAAAAGCCACTGTTTGTGGTGATATGATACGCTGAATCAGTTTGTAACGCAGCCAGATAGACCCTTTCACAGTGGTTTTATAACGCTGCCGGTTGGCCAGACAGCACCTTTTGCGGCAGTATGATATGTGGACAGTTAGCATCAGTTTGAAATGCTGCCAGTAACAACATAATACAAGGGACCGGAAAGTCCCTATAGTTTAAGTGGTTGGGGTAGTAAAAGGGTCGAGCACATCCTCTCTATCTTTCTGTCTTATGTTAATGTGTTTTCCAGTGGGGATAGTGCCAACAAACTGGGTATTTAAAGCCAAAAATTCATTTTCTAACTATAACCAAGTGGCTTTTGTGCCTAATCTTAACCACCCATGAACCACAGTGTTGCTGAAATGTAACTTTTCAACGTACACACTACATATTAATTTGCAAATGTAACTTATGCATGTTTTGCAAAAACGTACCATGCCAACATTTTTCTCTGGCACTTGGGTCAGGGTGGAAATAGCATCTCATCTCTCTTGCTAAGTCTTTAGCCACACTTGCAGCCTGGCTCTATTGATGACAGTGTTGGCTGATTAGTCAGTTGCCGCCCGCTGAGGTATAGAGACTCAAAAATGCCTACCTGCACTGCACAGGGCTCAACTTTATGCAAATGTTCTCTGACACAATGTCAGTGACAATCAGGCATGAGCCAATTGTTCTTGTTTTAATGACTGCAGAAACAGAAGCACAGAGTTTACAATTCTGCTTCCTGCACAGATACAGGGCTGCAATGGTAACCAGTCTTTGAGTGCCACTGTTGTATCAACAATCATCATGTTCTCATCCCAAGTTGTCACAAGTCACCGCTTTGCCCGTGGACTTCCACATCTACATTAAGGATGTCCCGATCACATTTTTTTTTGCATCCGGTCTGATACGAGTCCTTGATTTTGAAACCGAGTCCGATACTGAGTCCAATCCGATACTTTGCAAAGCATTAAGAAAGAAAAAAAAAGAATGCATCCAAGTTGTCCCATAAGGTTTGTTTTTTAATATATACATATTTTCAAACCCCACAAAGAAACCATAAAACCCATAAAACAGGTCCCTTAACACCAATTGTTTATACCTGGTTTCTGTAGAACAAAAGAATTCTACTCAATTTTCAAAAATACAAATACAACTGTAATCAGTTTCAAGAAAGTATTTTTTTCAGTCAGTTCAATCCAGTTCAAACAAAAAACTCCACTCCGGGATTTCCAAATAACATATCACAGTTCAATTCAGTTCAATCCACACAGTTCGCTAAACAAAAGAAAACTCCACCCCAGGTTTTCCCGCAAACAAGGAGGTAAAGAAAATCCACTGTTTGCTCTGACTCAGTTCAGTTTCAAAACAATAAATCAACCCGGCCCGAAGGTTCCAAATAAGGAATAATGAAACGGAAAGTGACCCCTGGCTTTTGCCAGCTCACGGGACCGTGGGTGAATGCCATAACACTCCGGTGTTGTTTCAGGCGTGGAGGCTCTATAGGATCCCTTGATATCCATGGCGGAATCTCTGAGGTGAGGCCGGTGGCCGGATGGATGATATTCCACAGGGAAGCACACCTATTTCGCGGACTTTGAGCGGTGTAAAATGCCGTGGTAGGCCGAGTACGCAGAGGACTACTGGCTCATTTGTCACTCGCCGGCGACTCTTGCCAGACTGCCAGGAGCGGCATAATGTAGGCGCCGGTCTACCTGGGCTCAGCTGATCGAGCCATCCCCCTGGCGATAGCACCAGTGGGTGTGTCTGGAGGTACCTCAGTGTCTGGAGGTGAGCACGCTATCAGCTGACTGTCTCATAAAAAATATATATTTATAAAATATACAGGATCGCCACACTTTATACACTGGAAGGCGGAGGCAACAGTGACCAACATAGATGAAAAACCTGGCCATTTTTGTTGTTTTGATTCCTCCGATCTTTTATTACCGATTCTGATTTTGTAAAAATAACGTGATCGGATATCCGATCCGAGGACGTAGTTAGGCTTTACAAAAAACATCATGGTTTGGTTCTACATTCACACGAGAAGCAGACATCACCGCTTCCACCTGCCCTATAAAGACTTTACAGCTCCTTATATTACATCGTCACTGACAGCATTTCAAATTGATGCCGTCCAGCAGCGTAACATTCTGCTGTGACAGTTGCTAACTGGTGAACCGATGACGCCATATCATAATTACAAAAGGTTAAATCTAGTCGCGTTACAAACTGATGTTGCCCAGTAGCTTATCATACCACCACGACAGGTGACTTTAGGCGTCGGTGTCGGACGGTGAAATCGCAGACGAAGCAATGGTATTGAATAAGTTCAGAATGAGAGCGGGCTGCAACAACATGTCACATTTTTAAAAAAGACAGCAGAAAACCCTGTTCTGTACTTGTGAATGCAAACAAGAAACAACCGGGCTACGTCAGAACTCAACTGTCCTGCTGGAGCAGATTAAATAAATTAAGTGCTCAGTGCAACCCAGAGCCACAGCTTCTTAAGAGGCCACAAACTGCCTTTTACTTTGTCTCTTTATGTGTGAGGGTTTTGTTGAGCTTTACTGAGTCTCTGAGAGGCCCCTGTCAAAAAGGTACATATATATATATATATATATATATGTATATATATATATATATATATATATTGTGAGAGAGAGAGAGAGAGAGACAGACACACAGACAGACACACAGAGAGAGACAGACAGAGAGAGGGAGAGAGTTTGAACAAAAGGTGAGTAAATGGGATGGCCAGACTTGGTTTGTCTCTTAGTCTGCTCTAAAATTAGCTTAATTTAAACGTAAAAATGACAGTCTGATCATCTGAGAGCCAGTGTAAAACCACATAGAAAAAAACAGAATCAAGGCCAGAAAAAGACATTCAGACTGCTAGTTGAACTGAAATCAATCAGGAGTCCCTGTAATGTGTGTTTTAAGTACATTTTAAAGCTTTAGAGTAAATGTTTGACTGATGGTAGCTGAACAATTATTTTATGTTTATGGACTACTCATGGCTTTGTTCATCACATGTCTACATGCCACATTATTTGGCTGTGTGTAAATACAGAATTTCTAACAGAAAACAGTGCTGCCAGCAAGAAAGGTACGACAAGAAAGGAAACCAATTTAATGATTAACCTACAGCAGCAGGATGTCTCATACACACTTCAGCTAGCTATCTAAATATATTTTTCTCAGCCTGTAGGAAAAGAGGGAAACTACCAAAACAAACCTCTGCTTATCTTACAGTGCCTGGAATTATTTACACAAGATTCTCACAGTGGTACTAACTGTGATTTGATTTCCATTACAGTGAAAGTTTTGAATTCAAGGTGATTACAGAGGCCTTTATGTAGCTATTCTGGTTCTTAGTAACATTCCAGCAAATGTATGCATGATAGCATGTGCTGAGATAAAGAGTATTTGCACCCAGACAACCTGCTGTTGGCACAGGTAGTAAGAAGTGTACTACCTGACAAACACTTCTGAGACAAAGAACCAAGTCAAAACAATCTTATTTGTTCCCAAGGTCTCTGAGTGTCATGTGACACATTATCAAGGAATTTTTTAGATTAATTATCATATACACAACCCAGACCACTGACAGTGATAAGCTTAGATTGGGAGGCATTACTTATAATAAGTCACAAGTCATAAGTTGTACTGTCAGAGTATTAACAGTTGAATGAAGTTACTTCCTGTTACCAAGGGAGAGAGTTAGAGAAAGACTTCAATGTGATCAGAAGTGTGAAATTTCGGTTTATTTCAACCTGTCTCCTATCGTCCTAAATTTGTTTCAATCAATCAATTTTATTTATAAAGCCCAATATCACAAATCACAATTTGCCTCACAGGGCTTTACAGCATACAACATCCCTCTGTCTTTATGACCCTCGCAGCGGATAAGGAAAAACTCCCCCAAAAAAACCCCTTTAATGGGGAAAAAAAACGGTAGAAACCTCAGGAAGAGCAACTGAGGAGGGATCCCTCTTCCAGGACGGACAGACGTGCAATAGATGTCATACTGAACAGATCAGCATTAATAAATTAACAGTAATCCGCATGACACAATGAGACAGAGAGAGAGACAGAGAGAGAGACAGAGAGAGAGATGCAGGTAATGGCAGTAGGTTACAACAACATTATTGAAAGTAATAATATTGTAGTTATAGTTCTGGCTACTGTGGTACAATATGTCGAAAGTATGTATTAATATCTGGCAGTATACATGACATACATGACTTCTACTGTTATTATACACATATGACAATAGTCATATGTGTATAATAACAGTAGAAGTATGACTAATGATGGCAGTAGCAGCAGGAGGCATCTGGCAGGACCACGGCAGCAGCACAACCACACACGTCACACTGTCCAGGCACCGCTGCGATATGAGTTAATCTGAGAGACAGTGGAGCACAAAGGCTCCGGAGAAGAAGCCGAGTTAGTGACATCCAGAATGGCCGAGTTAGCAAGATGCAGTAATAGAATACGAGAGAGAAGGAGAGAAGGTGCCCGGTGTATTATAGGGGGGTCCTCCGGCAGACTAGGCCTAAGTCAGCCTAACTAGGGGCTGGTACAGGGCAAGCCTGAGCCAGCCCTAACTATAAGCTTTATCAAAGAGGAAAGTCTTAAGTCTAGTCTTAAATGTGGAGACGGTGTCTGCCTCCCGGACCATAACAGGAAGATGATTCCACAGGAGAGGAGCCTGATAGCTGAAGGCTCTGGCTCCTGATCTACTTTTGGAGACTTTAGGGACCACGAGTAACCCTGCGTTCTCAGAGCGCAGTGTTCTGGTGGGATAATATGGCACTATGAGCTCACTAAGATATGATGGAGCTTGACCATTTAGAGCTTTATAAGTTAACAGTAGGATTTTAAATTCAATTCTGGATTTTACAGGGAGCCAGTGCAGAGAAGCTAAAACAGGAGAAATATGATCTTGTTTCTTAGTTCCTGTTAGTACACGTGCTGCTGCATTCTGAATTAGCTGGAGAGTTTTTAAGGACTTACTAGAGCTACCTGATAATAGAGAGTTACAGTAATCCAGCCTAGAGGTAACAAAAGCGTGGACCAATTTTTCTGCATCTTTTCGGGTCAGGATAGGCCTAATTTTTGCAATATTACGCAGATGAAAAAATGCAGTCCGTGAGGTCTGTTTTAAATGAGAATTAAAAGACAAATCTTGATCAAATATTACTCCGAGGTTTCTTACGGTAGTGCTAGAGGCCAGAGCAATGCCATCTAGAGAAACTATGTCATCAGATAAAGAGTCTCTGAGTTGTTTGGGGCCAAGAACAATAACTTCAGTTTTGTCTGAATTTAACATCAGGAAATTGGTGCTCATCCAAGTTTTTATGTCTTTAAGGCAGTTATGGAGTTTAGTTAATTGATTACTTTCTTCTGGCTTCATCGATAAATACAACTGAGTATCATCCGCATAACAATGGAAATTTATAGAGTGATTTCTAATGATGTTACCTAAAGGAAGCATATATAGAGTAAATAGGATTGGTCCGAGTACAGAACCTTGCGGAACTCCAAAACAAACTTTGGTACGTAAGGATGATTCATTATGAACGTCAACAAACTGAAAACGATCAGATAAATAAGATTTAAACCAGCTTAGTGCAGAACCTTTTAGGCCAATTAAGTGATCCAGCCTCTGCAGTAGAATTTGATGGTCAATTGTGTCAAACGCCGCACTAAGATCTAATAAAACAAGTACAGAGACAAGTCCTTTGTCTGAAGCAATCAGAAGGTCATTTGTAATTTTAACTAGTGCTGTCTCAGTGCTATGATGCACTCTAAATCCTGACTGAAATTCCTCAAATAAATTATTATCATGGAGAAAATCACACAGCTGGTCTGCGACTACTTTCTCAAGGATCTTTGACATAAAGGGAAGATTAGATATTGGTCTATAGTTGGCTAACACCTCTGGATCCAGGGTGGGCTTTTTTAGGAGAGGTTTAATTACAGCTACCTTAAAAGACTGTGGTACATAGCCTGTTAATAAGGATATATTGATCATATCTAATATATGAGTGTTAACTAAAGGAAAGACCTCCTTAAGTAGCCTAGTTGGGATGGGGTCTAAGAGACACGTTGATGATTTAGATGAAGAAATCACTGCTGTCAATTCTTGAAGAGAAATTGGGGAGAAGCAATCTAAATATATATTAGGTCTTACAGCTATGTTTGAGGTTAGATAGGTACTATCTGAGGACAAGAGGTCATGAATTTTGCCTTCAAGTGACTAGTGACATAGAAATAATAGTTAGCATGTTAGCCGTTAGCCTACATACAGCCGTAGCGTCAGACCTGTTAAAACATAAGTGAACGGGCATACTTTCAAGTGCAAAGTTAGTCCACTAAACAAGCTTTTTTCCCCACAAAGACCGCCTCATATCGTTAGGATAAATGTCAGAGAACATATAGAAAATGACATGTAAACGTGTTGTCTTACCTTACCGGTGCGCTGCCATGTTTGTTTATCCCTCTAGCTCTGCTTTCCAAAGCGCGGCTGAAATATCGCGAGAACAAGCAGCGATCTCATAGCGTGCCTGAACAAGCAGCAAGAGCTGGAAGGCAGAACCGGACAGTAGCCTAAAAAGTTCATTCATTTAAAATTTATAGAATAATGGCTGACTTTTTGCCAGACTTCGACTTTGTGGAGGAGGAATTTGATTTTGCAGAGTTTGATGGCCGCCCTTATTTATTTGAGCCAGAATACACTGACGAAGAGCTTCGTAAAATTGAAGAACGGAGGAGGAGAGAGAGAGGCGCAACAGGTAACGTTAGAGGACGAGAGAGCAGGAATGGCTGCTGCAAGGCTGCGTAGCTCTGGAGATTGGTGGTGTACCTGTGAATGCTGTGCCCCAATGCCCACAGAAGAGGAATGCCTCTGTTGCAAGGAATGGGACCGGTTGCAGCCTTATTTTCAAGGTCTGGATGTGACCGAGGACGAGACACCTCCACCTGGAGTAACGTTAGTATCCAGCTGGGCTTTATCCAGAGCTGGCGAGATATATTTCGGCCGCGCTTTGGAAAGCAGAGCTAGATGGTAAACAAACATGGCACCACACCGGTAAGGTAAGACAACACGTTTACATGTCATTTTCTATATGTTCTCTGACATTTATCCTAACGATATGAGGCGGTCTTTGTGGAAAAAAAAGCTTGTTTAGTGGACTAACTTTGCACTTGAAGGTATGCCCGTTCACTTACGCCGGATTTTCACTGGATGCGTGCCCAATGCGGAACGGCAGCGCTGGTTATCCGCTGCGTGCTCCGCCGTCCGTCAATACCCACCGGCTGCGTTTGCTGTGCAGTGCGGTGCAGCTCCGCCGGAAGACATCTCGGTGCACTGCCATGATTAATATCTCCTCGTCCATGGTGTTCACGGGGTGAAATGACGTCTGAAAACCTCTGACCTGTTGACTTCAGGCCTGCCTCTGCCCATTATGTAGTTTTTAAGGTGTAGTGCAGGGAAATATGATCCGCCGTGAACACTGTGTATTTTATTTTGAAAATTAACCGGATGTTTTATTGTGTTTCTGTGCACGACTTCCTGCCCCACACAATCTGCTCTGTGCTGAATTGCTGCGTTGTGCTCCGGCATCCGGCAAAAATAGAAGTCCTGCGTATCTGTTGCAAAGGGCTCCAGAGTGCCGGAGCTGACATGGAGCCGGAACGCAGCACAGCCGCAGCTGGTGGAAACACACACATTGACTAGAATTGAATCCTATCGGCTCCTCTGCCGTGCCGGAGCGGAGATGCAACCAACACGCATCTGGTGGAAATTGGCCGTTACGTTTTAACAGGTCTGACGCTACGGCTGTATCTAGGCTAACAGCTAACATGCTAACTATTATTTCTATATCACTAGTCAAATTTAGGATGATAGGAGACGGGTTGAAATAAACCGAAATTTCCCTTTAAGTCTTCAACAAGGATTTTTACCTCCCAAAATAGGCTACATAAACAAAAGCCTGTTAACCTGTTAAACATTTGATTGGAACTAAGGTCCCAACTCTGTCTGTGCAGATAGCCAGTCACAGTATAGGATATTAGGGTGCACCTGGGGTGGCCAATCGGATTTCAGTGTGGCATGTGCCACTCCCTAAACACACCCCTCAGGGGCTAAACTAGAACTACAGCCTAATAAATAAAATCAAGTAATACCATGATTTACACTATGGGAGACAAAGCAGAGGATGTAATTGCTTCCCTGAGCTTGTCGGCTCAGGAAACAAGTACAACCCATTAAGAGCTAAACTGGATGCAGCAGGAAAAAAGCACTGACTGTGCAATGCAAGACTCACTTTCGGATAACTTTGGAACAGACAGTCAGCATGGTTACATGCACAGTTAAGTGGAACTACAATTATAGTTCAACTAGGCCTCTTAATTGGACTACTGTGTGTCCTTGTCCCAGTATACAAACACAGGAGGGGAATCAATCTATTAACCGAAGTATTTGCAACTCCGTTATGATAGGTGGCGATTAGGGATGATTACCGGTAAAATGATAAACCGTGGTAAAATTCCCGACAGTTAGTATTACCATTTCAAATTTTAATTATCATTAAAACCATGTTTGATTACTGCACTTTGAAAAACTCACTGTGATACTGCTCATTGCCTGGAAAAGCAGCAGCAGTCCTCAGACACAGGCGCGCATATGCAGTTTGCAATGTTTGGCCTCTGAAAACATGACAGAAGGCACCCACACGGACACAGGGAAACTAATTGAAGATAGTCACCCTGTCTGCAGGAAAAAAGTCTCCGTGAAGGGGGGTAACCACCACCACCCACAACTATACAACGAGTGTACCTGTGCCTGTGCCTGGTACACGCTACACGACTTTTCTGCCTGTTCTGAAAGTCACTATGTCACATTACACGATTGTGGAGTCATAAAATTGTGCCATGACTTGGCCGACAGACATGACACACTACACGATGGTACACACCAATACCGGTCATCTTTCACGACGTGTGATGTCATTGGGTTATTCTTGTCCTATTTTTATTACTTTTACTATAATTTCAGTCACTGTGTCTGTTCACGTGCCAGCCCAAATGTTGTTGTAGTAACATAAAAAGCACCAGCAGACAGCAGGAGCTACATTTGAAGTACCGTACGCAAACATACAAGTCACTGAATCCTCCACAACCAAGTTCCTACAAATGTTTCACAATAAAGGCCTATTTAGAAAATGGAGGGATTCTCTCAGCCGAGGTTATAAGAGGCTTTTAATTTGAAAAAAATTCAGTAAGTGTTGAGTTTGAAATGACGGTGGGATGAATTAACTTTATCAAGGCAAGGGGAGCGGATAAAAAGTAAAAATATAAAGATACAGAGGGATTAATAATTAACGGCCCTTCTATAATGTAGTTTGTTTCAAATGAAGCTGGTAGCCTCTGCAGTTGTAGTGAGTAAAAGCCCCACCACTATTTTCAAATTTCCTTACTTTATGTCCGTCTCCATTATGAAGAAATAACATTGTTTGCTAGCTTGATGCTAATGGCAGTACTCAGCAGGTTGACAAAGTGCCTCTGCTGTTTCCTTTTTACTCTGTGTGGTAACGCGGAAATATTAGAGGAAATATTACAAAGGCTGGGGTGTTGTTGCCCTACAGTTGTATATGGTAGCAGATCACTCTGTGTTTCTATTGGTCAAAGTGACGGCTGTGATGGGAGTAATCATGAACGACCAAAAGAAAATCAAACATGCTAGACTTTCTGTTAGATAGAAACTACATAGTGCTCTTTATTTTATTTGTTTTTCAAAATAAAACTTGGTTAAATGATTTCAGTGTGCATATAAGTACTTTTTGAACATTTTGAGCACATTTCAACAATACTGCGATAATAATGATAACGTGATCATTTTGGTCACAATAACCGTGATATGAAATTTTCATACCGTTACATCTCCAGTGGCGATATGCCCCCTTTCAGCTTGTTAGTACTGGACCTTTTTCTGGTTGACTTATTACGTCACAAACTAAACAATCAACAAACAAGTTAGCCGATTGACTGTATACATGCAGTAATTTGACTCCTAATTGCATTATCTGAGTGTGTTAGTCAGACTTTGAGAAATTCAATTTACTACAATTTTAGTTGGACTTACATGTTTATTTTGTAAAAGTCTGGTTTTAGTTGCACTAACAAGATAAATCGATTTTCTCTAATGTCATGGAAATGTACTGAGTGGCCCCAGTAATGTGGATAGTATTTAAGCATGGGCGAAACCATTTAGGCTTGCAAAGCAATCAGTGCAAAAAAGAAAAGAAACCATCTAAGAGTGAGTAGGTCGAGGGCTGTCGCGGATATCTGGGTTGCACACAGGCCATGCTTGGTACACTACAGTAAAATGGTATGCTTGGGTCCTAAAGGAAGGGGATTCTTGGGTACTGGCATGCCAGTGGATGTTTTCCAGAGGGTGGGTATAGATGCTGTCCTGTAGGACTCTGGGATGCCAACCTGCCCTAGTGCCTTGCCTTTTTCTCTGAGACTGTGCTGTCCAGACCCTGGAGTTTATATATTTCTTGAAATTGTCTGTGGGTATGATCTAAGTTATGCAGGACTTGATGTAGTCAGTGATAACAGAAACTCCATAACTATCTTTAACCACTTTTCCTGTTCAGGCTTGAAGGGGGGGCTGAAGCCTACTCCAGCTGACACTGAGTGAGAGGCGGGGTCCAACCCCTGTTATTGACATGACAGACCCCACCACCCCTCTCTTTGCTGGACTGACTGGTCCTGTCAGCCCATATAACGTTGAATTGATAAAGACTGACCTCGAAATATGAAGTGGCCTCGTCCTGCCAGGCAGCCCTTAAGACCCTCCCCACCAGGCATTAGCTTGCAGTAAATACATTTTAATATTAATGGAAAACTGGATCTGAAGAAATGCTTCTTCAGTCTGGTGCAAACCCCTCAATGCCTACCTCTTCACAGCAGAGCATGCACTGTAATCTGGGAGATAATGCTTACTGAGAGACCTAATGAGTGCAAAAATCATGTGGACCTCGGGTGATGCAAAACAGAGGTAATTTGATGGCAACAAACAAGAAGACAAACACCAGGTTTGGCATTTTACAATTCAAGGGCAAAGACAATAGTCTTTGCTGATGCATTGTCTTATCAAGTGGGAGTTGTATTGTTTCAGAGAGGATGGCACATTAAAACCCATTGCCTCTGCATCGCAAGTGCTCAACAACACTGAACAAAGATAGCTGCAAAATGGCTTCAGCCATCGCAAAGGCATGTGAGCAATTCTCATACTTCTTGCTGGGTATCCTGTGGCACACAAAAACCAATCATAAGTCTTTGGTACTACCTCTGGGATCAAAGAACTCACAAAGCCCTGTGCGTGCGAAGCACGACCGCGCAGACTCCGCCCCGCACACCAGTGTCACACAAAAGACTGTTCAGCATGTATTTTTCACATCGCGGGGATTTTTCACGGACATTTTTACACGGAGTCCGCTCCGCTTATAGTACACCCAAGTCTGTGAGCACCTGTGTCTGCCTCTTCGCCAAGCACGCAGCGAGCAGGAGAGCGAGGGGGGTGGGGTTGGTGCAGGGACTGACCTAGGGGGTGTGAGTGCGCATTCGCCAAGGCCTCTACTGTAGCCTGGAGTTTGTTTAGCAGTGACGGGAAGTCGATAATGGCAGACAATTTAGTCTCAAAGAAATCAAAGAATGCGCCACTATGGCAACACTTTGACTTTGAGCCAGACGAAGGAGGCAACCCTTGTTTGCACTGATTAAGTAAGCTAAACCTGCAAATTATTCGTAAGGAATAAAAGAAACAACTTGTTACTGTCACTCTGTTGTCCTATGGTCGTTTTTTATTTTAAATGAGTCAACTGCGCCCCCAAGTGCCGAAAATCCGGTATTACCGACTTGATGTTTTTTGTTTTTTTTTTCCTCATACTGACCCAACCAGGGCTCGACAGTGCGAGCGTTTCACTCACATTTGCGACTAAAAATAGGTGTGTGCGAACTGTAAAAAATATTTAGGGGCACATGTGTGCATAAAAAAAATCAGACAAAGCAGCCTATATTTTTGTCAATAAAAAATATGATAATCTAACTGCAAATGTTGGAGGAACTCCAGCCGCTTTCCCTCTTCCCTGTGTGACACATTTATGGGCAGTTTTCCAAGCCACGTGCCGCTGCTGCTGCTCCTTCAAAACATTTTTGCAAATGCACCACCACCACTCTGAGACATCTGTGCACTTGCACAACGCAGCAGCCAGTATAATGAGGAGAGCAGCAGTGAGGGGAGTGGGGTAAGGCTCCTATTTAGGGATGCACTGAATATATTCGGCCAAATATTGCAAAAAAAAGAAACACATTCAGTATTCGGTAGAATAAGTGAAAAGCAAGGCCGAATAATAGCGGCATGTTTTGATAACACAATCAAACAGCGTGCGGTGACGGACAGAGTAAAATGTCGGCAGTGTGGCAATAAACAGTAACGGTGAATCCCGCCGGTTGTGGTTTGAACGGGGGTCACAGACACGGACAGGAATACGTATTCCTGTCAAATACGGCGGCGCATTATAACGGCTTACCGGCGAAGAAGTCCAGCTCCAGGTGAATAACTTGTTGTCATGAGTGTCCAAAAGTACCTGAACAGCTGAGCCATGGGGGCACACAGTATGTGGCGTATCAGAGGAGAAACTTCAGGGATTGTTCGTTACTTATGAAGGGACTTGTCAGGGGAGGAGGGTGGCTGGTTGATTTTTATTTTATTTATTTATTTTATTTTGATCCCCCCTATGTTAATCACTTATTGATGCTGTTTTTGAAGTATGAATAAGTCAGTAATTTATTCCATTGAAATATCATTGATGTATTATAGAAAAGTGATTTATCTTTTTATAAACGACAAAAGGCACATCTGCCTCATTTTCGCTGTGGTATCCTGATACTACTCAGAACCATGATACTTTCACTGGTATTGTACCGTGGGTCCCAATTGAAGGATGTCTCTCACCCCCCAAGGAGCACATGTGCTCCTTGGGAAAAAAGTTAGCGTCAAGCCCTGCCAACCCTAATGTTTAGCGCAATGGTGAGGCTAAATGACTGGTTAATACAGCAGAGTGTTCTCTGCAGAAAGGCAAAGACCCATATTTGGCTCTCATGGCATACTGTGCTTCACTTATTGCCAACAGACATAGCCCTGCAGAACTACTGATGAGGAGGAAACTATGTACCACAGTGCCTGTCGTTCCAACTTGCCTTAACCACTGATGTACAAATGTCACATAACTGTGACAGAGTAAACAGAGGGACAGAGAGAAACAGTAACTGCCAGGGCAGCCATGCTACAATCGTATCTTGAGACGTTAAGAGGGACCCTGTATTACAACCTTTTGATACAGTTGGACCTGTGGACCCACAGAATCTTGCAATTCCAGATGACATTACAGTGGTCCATGATCCACCTCCATAAGCTTCTAATGTGACCGTTTCACATTAACTACATGTTACAATATGATTCAGCTGTGTGTCACACAGAGACACTAAAAGGTGCCCTGTGTGTTGCTATAAGACGCCAAAGGGTGTAACATCCATCCATCCACTCTTCCATCCATCCATCCATCTTCATCCACTTATCTGTGGGAACCCAAGGCTTTCCCAGGCCAGATGACATATATAATCCCTCCAGTGTGTTCTGGGTCTACTCCAGGGCCTCCTACCAGGGGGATGTGCCCAGAACACCTCTAATGGGAGGCACCCTGGGGGCATCCTAATCAGATGCCCAAACCACTTCAACTGACCCCTTGTACTGTGGCTCTACTCCAATCTTCCTCCAGATGTCTTTGGAGGGACATCCAGACATGCAAAGGGGATGTGACAAAATTGTCTGTATTTGATGACCTGGAAATAAAAACAATTTAGGTTGCAAGGTTGTGAAAAAGCTGGTGTTTGACCTCCAGCAAACACCTGCTTTGTCTTCTTAGCTGCATCTGCAGATGGAATAGTTAATCTAGTTTTATTAACACAGCTAACCACTTACTAATGTTTACAACTGCAGTCTTGATGGATTATTGGGGAAAAAACCTTTATACCTTTATAACTGCAAATGACATAAAAATTCTTGGTGATGGTTTGCCATCCATTAATTTATCACTTTATTAACATGAGCAAAGCAGATGGTGGTTTATTACCCTTTACAATCTCACAACCCAAAACTTGGTGAAAGTTACCTGTGATGGCTTATAACTGATAACATATTGATAACTGGCTTACTACCATCAATAAAGGCGTTAGTTACCCATTATGTAAATGGCCTTACAAAAAGGTAGTAGTTTTGGACAGAATTTGAATTGTCTTCACAATTTTCTACCCAAACTACAAAATACGGACAAACTATACCTGCTGAGCTGAGGATCCTATTGATTATTTTTTATTTAGCGTGGGGGAAAAGAAAGAACTAAATCTGCTAGGAAAAATGAATGACTGAGGCTTATACCATGATGTACCTTCTTAAGGCTCTAAGATCTTTTTAATGTATTCTCCTCTGTGGCTGGGGCCTGAAAGGGAAAGGGAAAGAGGAGAGCTGAATGGATTCCATTAATTTAATTGAAGCAAGCCCTGACAAGAGATAAAACATCTTGGGCCCACATCTCTTCAGGGTTGGCGCAGGGCTTCATAGTAAACAAGCCGTGGTCCGTAAACAAAGCCCAGAGAGCACCACCACGCTCTACAGAGACTTCAAGGCCATGGAATATGTCAGAGATGGGCTTGAATGGATACTGAAGTGCCCCCACCCCACCACCCCACACCCCAACACACACGCGCACACACACTTAAGTATTAACCAGTACCAGCAGTGGATCAAGCAGAAAGAGAGACATCCACTCCAACAAGGGCATTGAAATATGGATAGCATTGTTGAATTCTAGAGATGAGAACCACTTCCACTTTGATGTGTCCCCATCAGATATTATACACCCACATAATAATGCACTGTAAACTGATGTACAGCATTTCACACATAAGCTTCATGACAAATACTGTATGTCAGCTAATTCCTCAAATTTTCATTTCACTGGGAGGAAAGACATGGTACATGCTGTATCTGACAGTCTATACTGGTGAAATACTACACTGGGTGAAAACAGTATATGTGGTAATCCAGCCCACTGGTGTTGAAAGCTCTGTAAATGGGTAAATGGGGCGGGGGGGCTGAATACAGAGCGTGTAAAGCACACGTTGTTTGGCCACTCAAAAAGCAACTGGTATTTGGATATGTCACATTCTTCCTTGAATTGTTCCTCAGCAGGCACAGGCCTTTCACTCAGGTTGAATAGCAACACAAAACCCAGCAAAATCCATTAAAGGAGGAATAGCTTTATCTCCAGAACAGTGAGAGTAGATGGCTTGGACAATACAAGCCATCTACCACAAACTGGGTCTGCATGGCAAATGTGGCTTATGAACAGAATGCCAAGGTTACAGCCATTGTCCACATCTCTATAAGCTCTGCTGGCAATTCAGCTGCATTGTGAGCATGGACGTACCTTGCCTCTGTAAGTTTGACTTGAATTGTATATTGTGTCCTGGTTTGATAAATAGTAACCTGCTTTAATATCATTAAACTGATCCAAATGACAGATTTGGTGCTGACACATGAAGCAGAATAAAAACTCTGTTGCTATCCTTTAATTAAATCTTCTATTACATCATGTAAAAGGCAATTTCAGATCAGATTTTACAATTTCTCCACTAAACAGACATTATGCTTTGTGTCCAGCTACTGTTTTACTATTGTGACAGGAAAGGAGGGTCTAAAAAAATGCTCCACCGCTGTGGAGAGAGAAAATAGTGACCCTTTTCCTGTTACACATTGGAGAAAAATGCATACTTCAGCCCATGTGAAGGCTGTAGGTCTGAATGGCTCTGAGTTCATAAGAAACGAGACGCATATCAACACCAGCATCTTTGGGCTTTGGCGCACAATGCTGACATTAAAGAAGTGGCACTCACTTTGCTTCAAGCCTCCTCACATTGCCTAGTGTCTTTGCATAGAACGCATTACGAAGATTAAAGCCAAAGGCTAGTTGGGCAACAACATGGACATACTGTACGCTCTATGCAAACACAGTAATTAGTATCTTATGACTTACTTTTCAAATATACTTATTTACCAGAGGAAGTTTGCACACATCTCCATGAGACCATGAGAGCTCCAGAAAAAAGAAGGCTATAGTCACACCATTAGGCAAGACACAGATCTGTCAATTTGTGATACAATAGAGCACATTGGTGAAGTTGCAGTGACCAATTTGAGAGAAATGTACACGTTGCACACAGTCTCTTTCAAAATAAAAGCACTAAGTCGGTACAACACCATGAACTGACATTTTTTTCCTTCAACAACAAATGCACCCGGTTCAGTTTTGCAAACACATGCACATGGATGGGTTTGGGCAACAAATGCACATGGTTGAGTTTAGGCAAAAAGAACAGAGTTTGGCTTTACAATCTTACAGGAAGCGAACACCAGCCTCCCGGGTGAAAGTCGGTGGTTGCACCCATTCACCACCCTTCCCTACTCTGACTTCTGCCACCATAACTTTTTTTGTGTGTTTTTTTTTTTTTTTTTTTTAAGATTAAGATGCCCGCTCTACCCACTGAGTTACTGGGCATCCCTCTGCTACCTTAACTTTCTCGTTGTTCAGTGCATTTCCCCTTGACACCCCCATGTGCCTTTAAACAATAATGGTGACCGGCTGCATATCATGCCAAGAAGGGCTTTTTTTCATCGGTGTCTGCTTTTGGCTACTACGCAGTGAGACCAGGTATAGGCCTATATAATCTATTATCATTACTTTATATCATATCATATATATTTTTGAGGAGAACATGAACATGAATGAAGCTCTCAGGTTTAATTTTTTTCTATGTCATTAAATTCAGCTCATGTGTTAAATACTTTTCACAAGTGTAATTTAAACATATGAGTTCAGATCTTTGTTCTACAAGTTCTCACACCAAGTCTACACTCGCATTTCACAACATATTTACCTACATATATAAGTGCTTATTTTAGTGCATTATGTTTTACAGTTTGCCTGTTTTCCAACAGCACAGCTACTATACACCAATTAGAACACTGTATTAAAGCTGTTGTAAAATGGTGCCTATTGTGCTTTTGTGCATACCATGATGTGAGCCCAAAACTGTGAGGAGGTTAAGATGCCACTGATGCTGACAAATGTATCTGCCTCCCAATCCACTTTGCAGCCATGAATGCATTATTTTCATCTATTTGCCAGCACATTCTCAGAAATAATACAGACGGACCTAAAAAGGCCTGTGAAATCAGAGTATAATGACATTGTGCCATCATTTAGCCTTGCAGACGCTGCTCAGGAGCTCTAAAAGTAACTTAAGAATATTGTGGTGAATCAATAATGAAACTATCTAATCTGTTTTACCGTCCACCTATGCTTGTCTTACGTCAGATGGATATCACAGTGCGGGACGCAACTTGTAAAGTGGATTCTTGCTCTGGAACAGCAATCCAGTAATAGAGCAGAAGATGCAACAGAATCCAGTAATATGTTGTTTAGGTGGTAGACCCCGAGTAGTTCATATATCACGGTTAAGTGATCTGAGATGGTCTACACTATCTCTCAAACGTACTTTATCTTATTTTGTGGTGCATCTTCTCTCTTTGTATAGCCTCATTAGATCCCAGCTCTTTGTCATGCTAAGGCTCACCTTGCAACCATTTAGAGGAAAATACTTACAGATCATACATCTTAACTCAACTTAAGTTTCATTGAATTTGAGACCAAACAGAAGGACTATTATATGCACTATTAACAACAGAAAGATTGTTAGATTTTCTGATCAAGAGGAATGCTTCACAGTAGCCTTATCAGCATCACACTGGATAGTTTTGTGATAATCTTTCTATTACAAACAATGGAAATCCTTATCAGGAGACTTTCTTTAAACGCTGGAGTGATTACGGTGTTTGCAAAGTCGCATATACAGTGTATCCAAACGATAACATTTACACACCTATCAAAAGCTCAAACACGTACTGATGAAGAATAAAAGATTATGCTTGTTCAATGCGGCATTTTTTAACATTTTTTTCTCATGTCTGACGTCTAATATTATCTGAGAACACCAGCCTTCTACTCTTTGCTCTTTAGTAAGACTGTTTGTTTTCCCACATCGAAGCTAAACTTCTTTCCCTCAGCTCCTGAATACACAGCAGTGTGACATTATTATGTATTTCCCTGTTAGGAGTTATTTAAACTGATTATAGCAGGTTACTGCTAAACTTATTATTGTTTTTTAGAAATTTACGATCATTTCTCTTTCCCTTTCACACATTGCAGGCAGACTGCTTCAACAGTGGACTGAGTGTGTGTGTGTGTGTGTGTGTGTAATTTCCACAGAGATCTTTTTCTCTGTCCAACATTGGGAAATTGGTTACTCTCAGTATTTATTGTGGTCTGTTCAACAAATTAATTTCCTTGTGCACAACGACTGTCTGTGAAATGTCAAATCTAGTGGTACTACAGTGTTGCTGTGTTTGTTCACAGTTGAGCTATGTGGGAAGAGTTAAACCTAATCAGACTAGAAGAACTGCTAAAGTTATGAAAAGGACAAAAAGGTTCAATGCACCCAAACCCTTCATCGGTGCCCTTAAAGTCATTTTAATAATTGCCAGCACCGTCCTTTGTGTTAAACTGAAATACTTAGCTGAGGTACGCAGAAACCTGGAATGGGCAAAAACAAACAACACATCCTCTCCTGCAACTCTCCACTCTCTGACCGAAGCCCCTCCCACCAGACGACAAGAGGCATATGTACGCACCTCATGCAGTAACCCACTGTTTCCACAAATGAGACAATAATTAGCTGCTAGCCACCCCACCGTCCCTTTGCCTAGCTACTCGCCGCTGTGGACTGCTTCACCAGGAGGAGATCAGGCTGCAGCTTGGGAGACAGACCTTTTGTTGGCTGCTGTAGGAGCTTGAATTCAGCCAGAGCAAACTCCCCAGCACCTGGTGTCACAGTGGGCGGTGGCAAGCAGTGGGGTCTATCTTATTTAACAGCAGCAACATAAAGTTTGCCCGTTCAGCTAAGCTGGCTAGATTGGGGTTGCTGTGGCTGCTGACTGTAGTCCATCTCCAGAGGTGCTGCCCGCTATCCTCTCAGTCACACTGTGATTCAAGGCTCTCGCTACTGTTAGCTAAATAAACGTGAACTTAAAATTAACTGCAGTCATGATCCTTTAGCTCCAGGTAGCAGAAGGCTAAGCTTTTGCAAAATTTGTTGCTATTCTTTAAGCCTTTCCAGAAGTGGAGCTAAAAAAAAAAAAAAAGTTTGTTCAATAGCCCCCTGACCTATTACCAAGTGCAGTTGTAACCACTGTGTGCTACCACTAAGTATTGTGTGAGGAAAGGAATATTAGAGGTAACTGTAAGGATTGGACCAGACTCAGAAGATTTCAGGAACGAGGGGAGCCAAGAGGATGGGTAACCATCGTGAAGCAGAACCACAGGACACCACTGTAGATTTTAATGGCTTCTATTGAAAATATTTGAACAGGGTAATCGCAATTGAAGAGGTAAGTTCAAATACAATGTAAATTTGTTCCACAAGTTCATTTAGAAAATAACAAACTAAAAAATAAACTGTGCGCACATAAAAAATTAAAGACAGACCTGGGTCTATTGTTCAATGTCTGTTAAAAACTGAGAGTTCGCAATCCAACTCCAATGTGGGACCAGCACTGAGAAAGGTAGGTATAGTCTCTTTCCTCCAAGATATATGTGTGTGTGTTCAGTTCAATCCTACCGCACTTGACATGGGGGTTCAGTTCGCATCCTCCTTACGGCAGCCACAGGTTCTATATCTCATGGGCTGGGCTCTCCATCCAGTACTGAAAAAGGTTGTCTCTAAAATTGTTTCTAAATCTCTGGAATCTCCGCTGATGGCTCTGAGATGTCTTCTGAAGTCTAAAAATAAAAAACTATGACAAATAATGTATAAAATACATTAGAATAAAAAAACATTAAATTAAAAACCTGACCTATGAATGAGGTCAGGATAAAATTACATTTGTGCTAATTTTATGACCATTATTGATCATGGAATAAAGCTATTATATTCAACTTAAAGGGATAGTGCACCCAAAAATGAAAATTCAGCCATTATCTACTCATCCATATGCCGAGGGAGGCTCAGGTGAAGTTTTAGAGTCCTCACATCCCTTGCGGAGATCCAAGGGGAGAGGGGGTGGCAGCACAACTCCACCTAATGCAGGCTGGGTGCCCCAGATTAAAAACGTCCAAAAACACAGAATTGAAACCACAAAATATCTCCATACTGCTCGTCCATAGCGATCCAAGTGTCCTGTCGCGAGACCAGCAAAAGCACGTGAAAACACATGAAGAAGGTGCCCATGTCTCACAGTCTCGCGCAAGCGCACACACGTGAGCACAGTGTACAGGCAAGCAAAGCTACAGGCTACAGTGTTTTTTGGACGTTTTTAATCTGGGGCACCCAGCCTGCATTAGGTGAAGTTGTGCTGCTACCCCCTCTCCCCTTGGATCTCCACAAGGGATGTGAGGATTCTAAAACTTCACCTGAGCCTCCCTCAGCATATGGGTGAATAGTTAATGGCTGAATTTTCATTTTTGGGTGCACTATCCCTTTAATGCTCTAATTTACATTTTCTGTTGTACAACATGTAGTTCACTTTAGTTTCAAAATCACAACTTCACTCATAACAAACAAAAATAATTAGGCTAGAGAGCTGTACTTGTAGTAGGGTTGTCAAAAGTATCGATACTCTGAAAAGTATCTATACTCTGAAAAGTATCGATACTCAAACGCTGTATCTGGATACAATACTAATTTACAAAAGTATCGATACTAACAGTGCACGCCACCTCAGCGCCTGTCGGGTGCGCACGACGGGTCCGACGGACACGCACTGTGCAGGCAGCATCTGGCAGGTACAGAGCCCTCGCTGCAACCTGGCTTGTTGTCGTCGCTGTGCATGCATGCACACATTTTTGTTGCTGTGATATGGCCAGCGCAGCTGCAGGAGGATCAGAGCAGCCAGTTTTGGTCAAAAATGATAAAGGAAAAAGCGCTCTTTGGAAATATTTAGTGAACACTGCACGCTGCAGATGGCAGGTACAGCCCCTCCCCTCACTAGCAGCTGAGCAGCTAGTGTCGCCAGCATCAAACTAAAATATAACTTCTAACGTTAATGTGGGAGCTAAGCAGAAAACTTTATCAGTCATGCCCGTCTGTAACATTAATAGACAATGTTAGTTTAACAGGACAACACAATTATGTGTGTCTGAAAAGTTATGTTGCAAAGTCACAGATTGAAGCTGAAAAAAAAAACGTTTGTTTTCTCCCGTAACCCCTGGTTCTCTGATCACATAGTGAGGTAGAAGCAGGAGCATCCTGAGCCTAAACTACCAACTCTATTTGATCAGCAAAGAAAATATGGTGCCAATTCACCAGAAGCACAGAAAATAAACAGGGCTGTAGATAAATAATTTGTATGGACAGATCTTGTTTCTGGTTGTTATTTATTTTGGGGGGATTTTTTGTTGTTATCATTGATGTTACTGTTCTGATCTTTATTTAAAAAATGACACGCCTCTTAATTTTTTGCTGCTGTATCGAAAATGGTATCAAGTATTGAATATTTTCCTGGGTATCGATATCGATTTTGAAATTTTAGTATCGTGACAACCCTAATTTGTAGTACAACTCCAGTTGCAGTTAAGGTGTATAGAAAAAAAAAAACAATACAACACGATTAGCAGCATAAATTTGGTCACTGATGCACCTTTAAACTATACCTCAATTATTGCATATAACGTTATATGCTCAAGTATTACTGCTGTCAGTGGTTAAACTGCAGCAACTAACTCAGAAATAGCATTAAACTGCATTGAAACAATATAAATGTATGTCTCCATAATATAACAAAATGACAGAACATGTCTATTTATCAGCAGTATTTCTTAAACACAATTACATGTATCGTTTTGAACCGCTAACAAATTTAGCATAACTTAGTCAACAGGGATTTTACATGGTGACATTTAGCACTGAAGCTAGCGGACATTCATATGCTAATTAGCCGTGTGCTAGCCGCCGTTCATATGCTAATTAGCCGTGTGCTAGCGAACGTTCACACGCTAAAAAGCCGCACTAGTGGACTTTGAGATGCTAACTTGTTACATGCTATCCGTTGACTCAACTCACCAGTGCAATGTGGCAATGTATAGGCACGGAAGTGGCGTCCGGCCTACTGTGCAAACATTTTCTACAGGCGACGTTCTCTCCTCCTTTTTCCACACTAACTTTTAATGAACTTTTCCGATGGGTTTCGCTCAGTTTCTTACCACTTTGGTAAAATCCTTCACTCTCTCAAGTGTTCAGCCAGGACTGACTGACTCTCTGCCGCCTTCAATGCGTAAGTGTGACCAATCAGTGGACGGTCAGGAGGTGGCTTAAGCATCTGATTGGCTGAGGTGAAAGTGATCTCTGTGTTTGTTGGCTGTTTGCCAAGCTTATCAACCAAACGCTTTTGTTTTATCTCTCACACTTTTTTTACACTCTTGAACATATTTATGTGTGCTATTTAATAAAATTAATATATATTTAATAATATTTATTTCAAATGGAATTGTATGAACTTATGGATGTTAATTAAAGATGTGTTTATTTATTCATCTTTTTAATGGCTTATTTAAAGCAGCTGTGCAGAACTTTTCGTTTTCGTTGATTATAGCGCCCCTTTGGTCGAAGCGGTATGATACCCACAGCCTGGTGTCGTAAAATTCCGACTGCAGCCGGCAATTACCGATTTGGGAGTTATGCCCTTTCTCTATCATTTTCATATTGAGACAGCGGTTAGCATGGCACTTGTAGGGGGTCAGTACATCTTGCGCGGAGGGATACACCGGTGAGCAACAGCTGCAGCTGGCTCTGGGACAGGTACGCTAGGTCACTCAGTAAAAGCAAACAAAGAGACGACACGGACGATATTACTCACCTGACTGAAAGCTGTCCATCAGCTCCTGCAGGCCTGGGGCGTTTTTTCCAGTTCATCTTAGGAACATGAAAAAAAGTTTCAATCACGCCAGGATTAGTGATTGCTGCAAAGTTTTCACTCCTTGTGATGCACTCTCTGCGGCGCTTTTCCTCCTGATGATATATCTCCCCAACGATGGTAGCACCAAATCCCATTATGTGCAGCAAAATGGGAGCGGAGGATTCAGCCTCTCTTCAACACATGGAGTTCCTCATTTGCATACCCCGGCTCAAACTGGTATGGCTCTGGATCTGTGTCCGCTACAAGAAACTCTTCAAAATCGCATTCAAAGTCGTCCATTGCAGCTACTAAAATCCGGAGATATCGCTAGGCTAAATAAACAGTTGAGTTTTGTTTACAAGCTACGTCTGTGCCTGTGCCTGCTCACCGGTATATCCCTCCGCGGATCACAGCGCAGGACGTACTGACCCCCTATAAGCGCAATGCTAACCGCTGAGACCCAGCCGCTGGACGTACAGACACAAAAAAGATATCGATCATGTTGTCTCAATATGAAAATGATAGAGAAAGGGCATAACTCCCAAATCGTCTGAGTATTCTTTTATGTGAAGATACACAGTGAAGACATAACATAATCCTAACACAGCAAAGCTGTTACCTGCAGCCTTCGCTTGCAAAGCTAACGCTACTAATGTTAGGTCAGTCCAAGTAATTAGTGGAAACATGCTAACATGCTAACGTTACACACAAATTAGTAGTAAAGTAAGACCTGTTCATAAATGTTCTGAATTCTTATAAACTGAGGACAACTGCCTGCTGTATATTTGTGTTCATGGTCATAGTCACAGATAATTTTAGATGTTGCTCCTTCGTTATGCGCCATGCCATCAAAAGTACAACCAAGTCCTCATAGATACATCTCTGGTAAAACTGTTAGGTGTTATGTGTTCAGCAATACCCGTTGCGTACTGCTTACTCGAAGAACACTGTAAACACAGCTCCTTCTTCTTCTGCGGGCCGCTGCGGGCGAGCAGAATCACTTCTGCCTCGGGTGCCGTATTCTGGTTTGCTGACTTTCGCTGTGTGTCCGACCCGAGTGAGGCTACGCTAAATAGCCATATAGAGAAAGGCTTTTTTGTCGCTGTTGGGTTCAAATAAATATGCGGATCTTCAAGGGGGGGTGATATGAACTAGTTTAACGGCCATGGGGTCACACAGTTATCACAAAATGTAACATAATAAGCTGTCCAGACATTGTTTTTATTGCCATGTTATTAAAGTAAATTGTTAACAGGTTTTCAAAATCAAAATCTTTCACGTTAACAGTTTTTCGGTCCACTACTGTTTTTTGATTACATGATCAAATCTCTTAGGGATCTTTCACTGCAAATGTAATACTCATTTAATTACATGCTGATGACACCCATCTGTACCTGTAACACCTGGAAAGTCTTGCCACGCTCCTTACCAGCCCTGGCAAGATCAAGATCATAGGTATGCATGAATAGGTATGCACTTCATACAGTAACCCAGTGTTTCCCATACATTAATTTATTTAATCTTATTTCACTCTAGAGTTGCATGGAGAAACTCCACCCCTGGCTGGTGGCATGCAGCAGGGTTTATCCTGCAGCAACAAAAAAAAAGGTGTGTTGATCTAGCAGGGGGAATCGGAGCTGCCTGGTCCCCCAGCTGGGGTTTGTGCTGGCTGGATCCGGTTTGCTGAAGCTGCTGACTGGTGGTCCATCTCCTGAGCTGCAGCCTGCCCTCCTTCCGACAAGATGGTCTGTAGTTTAGGGGATTGAGGCAATTCAGTCTTTGCTAGGCTTGTTGCATTGTTTTTTTTTTTTTTAAATCCCATGCTTTCACACGACATGACTTTATGCACATCTCTTATCACAGCCTGCTTGATCCTTCTATCAGGGCAAATCAAATTACAGCGCTGTGTCTTTACAAATGTTTAAAGTCTGCGATGACTATCTGACAGGAGGACACTGTCACAGATTCAGATCTGCAGCTTTGTCATGTTGCTCACCGTCTTCAAAGATTACTGCTCATCTTACAAAGCAGACCTCATGCTGGTGTTGTGGAAATCGCGCCGCCCTCATTTCACCTGTTGGCTGTCTAATCAGATCCAACCACGCTGTGGCCCACACCTCAGGCCCTCTTTATCTGCTCCTGAATCATCTGATAACCCCTTCCTCAATCAGCCTCCATAACTGGATGAAAAGGAGAAACAGATCAGTAACACTTGAATGCTTGCATGACCTTTATTTCTTGCTTAACATTTGTGTGCAGAGTGCAGCAGGGAGAAGGAAACACCAGCACTTGTGCTGATTGAGCTGAGATTGGATTCATAGCCAGAACAAAGAGGAGAAGGAGAGACAGGGAGACTAAGACGTGTGTGTGTGTGTGTGTGTGTGTGTGTGTGTGTGTGCGTGTGCGCACACGCACGTGTAAAACTTATACATACACAGTTCTGAGTTTGTTTGTTCATGTATGTATGGTGTGAATGGCATGCGCAAGACTGTAATAGAATCTTCTTGAAAATGTACTCATAGAGATGGAAAGATTAGATAAATTCTCCACAGTGAGTGTCAACTTTGGTTTAGTCTTTAGGTTCAAGACTAGGATATCAGTTCAAAATCTTCAAACATTTTCAGAGTGACACATTTTAGCATTTCTGCTTAGGAGTAAAAGCTTTTCATTAATTTTCTCAACAAAGAAATCGTTTTTATATCTGCTGATGTTTAGAGGAGCTACAGAGACATCCTAACCTGTTAGGAGTTGCCCAGAGATGAGGTGCGGGCATTGGTAATCTGTGGGAGGAGAGATGTTTTTGAAAAGGTGGACCATAAAATGTTGTTTTGACAAAAATACAAATGTTTACAAAAATAATTTTGGGAGCTAGTTACCTTATACCTTTACACATAAAACCTTCACATACAGCTACTCTGGTATTATTTTCTCCATTGAAAATTTGACCACAGATTAATATGTCAAACTGCAGCTGGCAGAAAATGGTGTCCTAAAACAGTGGCATCGCACTCTTTCCTACTCTATCCTCTCTCCTTGCCCATCATGAAAGTAAGTTGTAGGAAGTTCTAGAAATCCAACTGCCCTCCTAAGGTGGCTTTTGATGTTTATGACATGTAAAATAACTGCTGTGTATGTTCTTGTTTAAATGGTTTACTTAAATGACCCATCATTCTAAGCTCCTTGAAGTACCATTAATGCTGACCATTTTAAGATACAGCGACCATAGCAAGCTCAATAAACACTTCTGACAGACAAAAAACAAAAACAAAACAAAAAAACAGCCAAAATGGAGGCGAGCTCCTGGCCTTTCCATTGACACCTCACTTAAGCCAACAGAATTGTTGGATGCTGTTGCTATGACCTCAACAGCCGAACAGGGCCTAAGCTGAAGGAACACATTTCCTGTAGTTTAGAGGTATTTAAGAGCCAGCAATTGGCCCACCTCACCTAGGGGCTTATGGGTCTTGAGGTCAAGACCCATAAGCACCACAGCAGCGCCACAGCAGTTTTTAACCCCTTATTGTCATCATAGACTGTTTTAAATATACAGAAAGGATAAACAAATGGCTCCTATGTTGTCTTTAGGAAAGAAAACAGTCTTTCTTACCAATTTTGTGGGATGCCGTTTGTAAAGTGGCTCACGCTGAAAATAACAACATTTTGCCACATTTAGCTTCAAACAATGTTTAAAAAAGTGTTGTGAATTTTTTAACGTTACCTTTTACCACATTTACAGCAATATTTGTTAACTTAGAAATATATTAAATAGTTAAATCTAAATATTAAATGTGGCACCTAAATGTTAAATGTTAAATCTAAATATTAAATCTAAATGCTAAATCCAAATCCAAATCTAAATCTAAATGTTAAATCTAAATGCTAAATCTAAATCTAAATCTAAATGTTAAATCTAAATATTAAATCTAAATCTAAATGTTAAATCTAAATGCTAACATTTAGATTTAGATTTAGCATTTAGATTTAGATTTAGATTTAATATTTAGATTTAACATTTAGGTGCCACATTTAATATTTAGATTTAACTATTTAATATATTTCTAAGTTAACAAATGTTGCTGTAAATGTGGTAAAAGGTGACGTGAAAAAATTCACAACACTTTTTTAAACATTGTTTGAAGCTAAATGTGGCAAAATGTTATTTTCAGCGTTTACAAACGGCACCCCATACAATTTAGGACTTTCTAGAAATTATGTTATATACAGCAAGCTCCTTAACAGACATTAATGTCTGTTGATTAATTTTTCATTCATATTCATAAATTCATTGTTTTAAGTTAAGTTAAGTTTAAGTTTAATTTAAGTTAAGTTAAGTTTATTTACTTTATTAATCCCCCTGAGGAGAAATTCAATGTTTTCACTCTTGCTTGTCAATTACACACAGGTCTGAAAGACACACACATGCACAAACAGGACCTATACATGCACAAAGTGGAGAGATGTCAGAGTGAGGGGGCTGCCCTTGGTCAGGTGCCCCGAGCGGTTGGGGGGTCCAGTGCCTTGCTCAAGGGCACCTCGGCAGTGCCCAGGAGGTGAACTGGCCCCTCTCCAGCCACCAGTCCACGCTCCATATTTTTGGTCTGGACAGGGACTCCAACAGGTGACCCTCCGGTTCCCAACCCAAGTCCCTATGGACTGAGCTACTGCCGCCCCTCTTTTAATGAAAAGTGCCTGGACAAAACCTTAGGAAAACATGTGTAGAATGTTTATTTTCTGTGATATTGTGATCTACTTTAAATCTGGACTATGTAAGGCTTAATGTAATGGCCACATCATGTTTTCCAGCTGATACCTCCCAGTTCTAGTCTGCAGCATCTTTTTTCAAGAAGATATTCAGGCGACAAAAAAACACATAACATAATGTAACATAATGAGCTCTTTAGAAATAGTTTCTATTGCAGTGGTATTTAATTAAATTGTCTAAAGTTGGACAGGTTTTCATAATCATGTGTTAACCCCTGTATATGTTGCATGATAAGATAACCTGATATATTTAATGGCTCTAACAACTATCACGTATCACAAGGCGCAGTTTTAGGTCCACTACTGTTTGTCAGTGAGATGTTCTCTTTGGGACCTTTCTTTGCAAATGTAATACTCATTTGTCCACCCAGCTCCATCCAGGCATGCTGTGAATCATCCTGCAGTTCCCTGCTCAGAGTTCAGGCTGCTATTAGCCTCTGTATCTCTGGTGTGATATTTGTATTTTATTTTATTTTTACTTAAAAAAGGGTCTTGTGTCATGTTTTGCTCTGTGGTAAAGCACTTTCTAAGTTGTTTTGAAAAGCATGATACAAATATGATGTTGATTAATCATTTTACTTAAAACAATGACTTTTTTCTGCAGGACAAAGGCATGTTGGAAGAAGCTGAGGGCTAACTGAAAAGTGATGGAAATGCTGAAGACTTATGTCAGCTCTCTCCAACTTATTTAATCACCAGGAGTGCAGGGGGAAGACCGACTTTGATTAAGACCACCTCACCGATCAATAAAGTCCTTGAACTTGCATAAGTCACTGCTGGCCACTCTCAATATTACTGATAACTGCCCCCAACACACACACACACACACACACACACACACACACACACACACACACACACACACACACACACGGCCCCTGTCTGGCCAGCTCACCTGAGTGATTTTCCCATTGATGAATTGGTGAAGGGATTCTTTTGACCTCTGCTTTCAGGGTAAACACAAGTTTAAGGAATATTTCAGAATTAAAATGGACACAGCTGTATCCCAAATGCCCTCGTCTGGCCTCAGCCAATGTCACAGACAGCGCTTGGAGGTTGCCAATATAAATATGTCCACCTATCAAGCAGCTATGGAGCTGCACAGGAAGAGGAGGGGGAGGTTCTTTTCCATTAGTCTGACCCTGCTGAAATGACTTGGCCTCCATATAAAGGGTTGCAGATGAAGCAGAGGTTGGGGTCATGTACAGTGTGCAGCACCCCTACTCTCTCTGCCACCTGTCCCAGATGTGCATCCTAAAACAAACAAGGGATTACTTTCATTGATTGAATGCAGATTGAACGAGTCCCTTGGCAAAAAAATGCTGTGTGCTGTCAGAGGTGGCTCACCCTCATCATTGGTTAACACAGGCTGACAGATTCAATCTGTTTCAGCCTGCCACCAGGGTTATACAGTATGTGTCACTCAAACTAGAGCTCACACAGACAAAAGCCATGTGTGGACTGGCTATCAACGGAGCCCTAAGACACATGCTCTCTCTCTCGCTCTCTCTCTCACACACATACACACACACACGCACACAAAGCCAACTCAGCAGTATCAACGTTCAGAGATCATCCCGCCCCATAGTTGCCCTAGCCTGAACCCTTCTGTCTAAGGAAGAATTCTGTGTTTGTCAAACAGACATAAAATCTTGCAGGAGCTGTTCTGTTGAAACAAATACACAAACAAGCAAACAAACAAACAAAAAAAGTGTATTGTAAGGTGCAGCTATTAACTAATAAAAATTCTAAATGTCATGTCTTCATTTGTTGTTTTATTTTTTTTATATTACATCCTTGCTCAAGGGCACCTCAGCAGTGCCCAGGAGTACCCAGCCTATTCTCATTCCCTGGTCATCAAATATTGATGCTTTGTCATCACCCTAGCATGTGATATTGACTCCAAAGACACGCTTTGGCATCTTTATGAAACGCACTGGGCTTTCAGCTAACTCCTGTCTGCAGCAATACTTGATGCTAAGAGCAACTGATGTAGGATAAAGAGCAAGAAAGTCTGCATAGGGTGGGAAGGAGTGGAGGTGGATGGGTCAAATAACTGTACCTTTACCCAGAAGACTGCAGTTTGTCACATGTTAAATCAAATGTCAGTGTTATTTTAACATGTTCCATAACTTAGGTAGTTGTGCTCTGACATCATTCATGATATTAACTTTGTGTTACGTAACCTAACAAATGTAATTATATTGCCTAAACCTAACAGCAACCATTGAACAACTTTAAAGAAGTCCTATCATCCTAATTTGTAATATTGGGGTCTAGTGGAATAGATTAAGGTGATATAATGTTCAAAAAACACATTATTTTTCTTATACTGCTCTGCAACATCTCTGTCTGAAACTCTCTGTTTGGGCTTATGTCCAGCCTTCCCAGCAGCCCATTCTGCTGTGATTGGTCAGCTCGCTCAGTCTGTTGTGATTAGTGCAATGCTTAGAGCATGTATCGGAAACATCATGCTCCTTACCTCAACAGAATTTCACCTCTGGAGGCTACATGAGCTGCTAAAAACACGCTGTGGCTAAGCTAACAAGGCCTTCAGTTCTCCCGCATCAATTTGAGTAAAGAAACACGAGCTGACTCCGAAGCAACTTCTCAACAAAGACTGGAGCAGCACGTTTAATAGTGGTAAGTTTTTTATTTTGTTTCGTCTTTGATTTCAGCTGTAACATGATATCTGTAACTTATCTGTTTAATCACGGTAACAGCGGTATGTCTGTTAACTGACTGAAGTTGAAAACATCTGCTGCACAAGTACAAAAGGTTTCTATCAATTACTACATAACGTAGACACCAACAGCAGCACTCAGCTGTTATATGCAGTGGTGTAAAGCAAAACTCATTTTTTTTGATCTAAGGAGGATTGTCTAAGATCAGACTAACATAGTTTGTGTTGGGTAATAATACCAAAGTTATTTTAAATTCTGCTACTAACACATCCCCGTTAAAACCACACAAGCTTTAACCTGTGAATCCATCAATTTTACCACAGCAGATTGAGATGACAGATTTCTGTATTATACAAAAACAAATGAACAGAAATGACAGGTTATGACTGGTTACATATCTTGTCAATTGATACCAATGCCAATATCAACACTGTCTGTCAATTGCATGATAATCAAGCATGCAAACTATTCAAATTGACGTTTCTATTTTAAACATAAATGTGGAAACTTTTTTTTTTTTAAGTCAGAACATCATCACAAAAATAACAGCAACAACACAATCTTTAGATCAGGGCTATCAATTACAATTTCAGCTGGGCCGGATTTTAAAACCAGATAATGTCGATGGGGCCACATTTTTAGCAGCGAGCAACCAATCCACTTTTTTTAGCATATAGACAGACGGACAGAGATAGATAGATAGATAGATAATCATGCATGGCCCTCCTCAACATAACGCAGAAACAGAATAAAAAGAGCTATCAATTCACAGAAGCATAATAAGTGACATTAACAATATCTATCAACACACACAATCCACAATCTCTCTACCTGCATCTCCCTCTCTCCCCCTCCCCCCTTTTCTCCACGCACTCATGCACACACCTCCCCTCCTGAGGCGCTGTGAGTAAGAGGTCAGCCCTGACATGCAGAGAGCAGAAGAGAGGCTGCTTCATGATGATACATGAAACCCAAACTTTAGCTAACGTTAAGAGCCGATAGCATCGGAGCTTACTATTATTACGGTCTTGATTAAATTTGCCTCAGGCCGTTTAACACCGGGTCTCGGTACCGATCCCTGCCAGGGCCGCTCAGAGGTTGCTTCTGGGCCTTTAATTGAATAGGCCTGATTTACATGTTTAAACGGGCGCTTTACTGCTTGTAGCCCACTTGCCATGTTCACGTCGTGTGTGTGTGTGTACGTCCAGGTCCATCATGCTGCTGCTGTGAGGTGAGAGGCTGCCTGACTGTCTGCAGCGGTGTCTGTGTATGGTCAGAGTCGGCTGATATTTGTGCGAACCGGCAGATCAAAGGACGGCACTTTCAGTATTAATACCCGTGCAAGTTGATATCTAAATCGATAGTAAGTTTTAGTAGGCCTATCTTTTGACAACACCACTCGGGACTGAATAGGCTCTCGGCCAATCACGGGGAACCTGACAGAGCCAGTGTGTAACATGCAGCCGCGTGATTGGCACAGCAGCGATAGGGACTGTGAGTGAACCGGTGCCCAGTTTGAGAGAGCTCCTGTGTGTAGCTGAATGTGTGCGTTTCTTACTGAAAGATAACATATTCTGCCTCCATTTATCCATTTGCTACAATATGTTGGATTAATGTTAATGTGTATTTATAGACATTATAATCTGTGGAAAAAAATATAAAAAATTGTCTAATCAACCAAAAATGTCACAACCCTTCTGCAGTAGCCTACCTCCGCGGACCCCCTGTTGAAGACCTCTGCACTAAACAGTGTTGTCCCCTCTCTGTAAAATCAGCAGACCACACATAGCCTACCTATTCAAACAAATGTAGAGACAGACAGACAGACAGACAGACAGACACACACACACACACACACACAATGTCCTTTCATTACATAAATACCTCCAGCTGTATAACTCAGGACAAACTACATTATCGTGAACGGCCTCCATGTAACAGAGCCCCAAGTAAAAAAACACGTTGTACATCTACCATAAAACATAGATTAAAAGCAGATTCCCCATCAAACTCTGTGTGGTCACACCAGAGCCGGCCCAAGGCATAAGCAAACTAAGCACCTGCTTAGGGCCCCATGACCACTACTTTTGAAAAGTTTCCTCAAATTAGGAAGTGTTGTTGTTGATATTTCGTTCCAACTACGTTAGCCTATAATAGCAAATTAGCTAGCTAACGTTAGTTCAAAGCCAGAGAAACTTTTCTTTTAAGTGGAAGGTTAGATAGCTTACTATTCAAGCTAACGTTTTTGTGTTTGTGTATGAATAAGTTGATTCACGGTGTATATATTCTGGGTCGCTTTTTGGCATCAAAACAACGTTTTTGATAACAACGTTTGATAGCAAATGTTTACTAACAACTAATATTAATTACAGATGCGGTGACGTTTGCTAGCGATATGTTTTTGCATTAATGAATTAATTAGTTAACTTATAATTTGAGATATGTTGTTTGCTGAAGAGCATAGTAATTTATGTGAGTAAATAAACATATTCCTTTTACATCAACTCCCTGTTATGCTCATGAGTTACATGAAACTTCCCCAGGAGCACTGTTAAAGTATTTTGGAGGAGGCACTGACTCAGCCCAGGGGCAGTCCACCTCCTCAGGCTCAGCCAAGGATAATGAATCAAGTGAGGGAAAAACTGTCACCATATTTAATTTCTTGTCAAATTATCTCATTAAGATATACTAATATAAGATATAATCATATGACAAGGGACATGTTTTTCATCTTAGGTCCATCTCCATTCTCTGTGCCCACTGTCTCCTCTGTGTCTGCTACAACCTCAGCTGTACCTAGTTAACAACAAAACAGCCTTTGTAATTGCTCACTGTACTGCAGGACATTCTGAGATGAAACATTTTGTCCAAAAATATTAATTTAATTTCCCTATATTTTACTGCATATTTATTTAGAAAAAAAGCAGCATAATTTTCAAGTGTAATATGACATCTAACATGGCTAGCTTTTGTTGTTGTTGTTGTTTTTCATCTTAGGTCCATCTCCATCCTCTGACCCATCCACTGTGCCCACTGTCCCCTCTGTGTCTGCTACAACCTCAGCTCTACCTGGTAAGTTAACAACAAAACAGCCTTTGTAATTTTATTTTATTTATAAACCATTTTTGTTACCTTGTTTCAGGTGCCACTGTTAATTTACATCATTATTTAAGTATTTGTTTGATATTTTTTTTAATTTTATTTAATACTGTCTGTTTTTGTACATTTGCTGTTGCAGTTTATTTAAAACAAACAAAAAATAATAATAAAGCAGATTGTGTTTACAGTAAATGACTGGTTTATTTTGTTACTTTTAGTTGGCCTAGATGACATTTGGTATCCCACTTAGTACTATATCACTTTGAATATTAAGTGAAAATCAACCCCAGGCTGCTCTTGTAGCTGAATTTGCTACCATTTCAGATTAAAAACCATAAATGGGTAAAACATGCCAGGCTGCTCTTTGAGGTTTTATGCATTGATTCTCTGTGTGACCAGTAGGGGGAGTTGCTGACTTTGCCACATATTAACTGAAAGATTTTTCTGCAAGTTTGCAAATCTGTTGTCTGCTTCCATGGCCTTAATCACTGTGGATTACACTCTAACTACAACAAAAAGTTCTCACCTTTAGTTTTACAAGTGATGACCGAGTAGAACATGAAATGACTTATAGTAGGTGTGTGAATGATCAATAATCAGTATTATTGGCAGTAATAGAGGGCCCCAAAATCAAATTTTGCTTAGGGCCCCATGGAGGCTTGGGCTGGCCCTGGGTCACACATTTTGACAAATAAATGCAGGTCTTAATTTGACCCCAGGTCTGACTGCTGTCGTGTTGTCAGCTAAATTCTTGAGCTAGCGTTAGATAGCTGCTTAGACTGGGCATGACACATACAGATGTTGAAATGTTTGTCAATATGTACATGCTACACATACATAGTTCTGTTAGATACTCCACAATTCTCGACAATCTTTCAATTCATTTTAATGAGACCACCCAGATGGCAGTGAACTTACTATAAGCTGAGTGGCAAAAGCATTTCAATCAATCAATTCAATCAATCAATTTTATTTATAAAGCCCAATATCACAAATCACAATTTGCCTCACAGGGCTTTACAGCATACGACATCCCTCTGCCCTTTGGACCCTCACAGCGGATAAGGAAAAACTCCCCAAAAAAAACCCTTTAACGGGGGAAAAAAATGGTAGAAATTTCAGGAAGAGCAACTGAGGAGGAATCCCTCTTCCAGGACGGACAGACGTGCAATAGATGTCATACAGAACAGATCAGCATAATAAATTAACAGTAATCCATATGACACAAGGAGACAGAGAGAGAGAGACAGAGACAGAGACAGAGAGAGATGCAGGACAGACGGTAATGACAGTAGCTTACAACAACATTAATGAAAGTAATAATATTATAATTAATAATAATATATTAATATCTGATAGTATACATGTGTGACAATAATCATATGTGTATAATAACAGTAGATGTATGACTAATGATAACAGCAGCAGCAGGGGGCATCTGGCAGGACCATGGCAGCAGCACAACCACACACGTCACACTATCCAGGCACCGCTGCAATACGAATTACATTACATTACATTTCAAAACAGTAAATCTGGTTAACCAGTTAGCCGAGGCCTACAGCTAAGCACTGGGTGTAAAGCGTAACGTCAGCTCCTACAGCCATCTACTTCACACTTCAACACTTGGTAGTAGCTTCCTTGTTTGTTTTTGAATAAGAACTTCACAACTCATAAAGCATACTGACAGGTTGTGATCCTAAATCTCCAGATTTGCCCAACAAAGGGAAGACATTGTGCTCATAGATAATGGGGTCATACCACGGAATCGGTGCCGTTTAGTGTCCCAAAGAGGTAATCAGTCATAAAAAGCTTAAAACAATTAATAAATATGCAATTTAAAAAATATAACTTTGCTGTGTCTTTTGCCTGTAATATAACATAAAATTAAAGTCCATTAAATAATATTTATAATATTTAAAACAGCTTTATACTGATGAGAGTGAGGTTTTTGGCCTGTCCCTCGCTGTAATAGTTTTACTTCAGCAAGACTTTTAATCTGTAAAATGTGGGGGAAAAGTTGTTTTTTTTCCCCATTTACATATTGTTTTATGTATGAACTTATAGTTAAACAATGTTTTTGGCAAAAAATATATACTGTTTTTTAAAATATATGTAAATGTATTTATTTAATTTATTTTTCATGTCAACCCTGTTATCCTCACCAAAATACCCCTGTAAAATAATGGCACTTTCCAGAAATGCCATCATTTACAGGAAGTTGCATCGTCATTTAAACTGGATGCTAGCACCTCAAAGACAAGTAAGTTTCTCTCACTTCTGATGTACTATTTTTGATGTTTTACAATATTTGACCACTGGGGCAACCATACCATGTCAGTCCTGTTCATCATTTTTCAACATATAAATCAAAATAATTTCAAATTTCTCACAATAAAATCAAAATCTACAAGTAATAACCTTTCAAAGTACACAACATGTGCTTTGTGAACATTTGCTTTTAGCTAGCAATGAGCAAATTTGATTAAAATGGTCAACCCTGTTATTGTCAACCCTGTTACTTTTTTAGTGCAACAAGGGTGACATAGATCAGGGTTTAGCCTAGTTTCCCTGTCTTTAAAGATTAGCTTAATAAAATTAAAACTTTTTAATGTTATGTGTGTATTATTAATGTTTATCCATATCATTTACTGAGGCTAGCATATTAGTATTGGTCACATCTACACGGTACGATACCAGTGAACGTATCACGGTTCTGAGTAGTATCACGATACCACAGCAAAAATTAGGCAGATGTGCCTTTTGTCATTTATAAAAAGATAAATCACTTTTCTATAATACATCACTGATATTTCAGTGGAATAAATTACTTATTGACTTATTCATACTTCAAAAACAGCATCAATAAGTGATTAACATAAGGGGGGATCAAAATAAAATGAATAAATAAAATAAAAATCAACCAGCCACCCTCCTCCCCTGACAAGTAAAGAACAGTCCTTTCATAAGTAAAGAACAGTCCCTAAAGTGTGGTGAGGTTTGTGGGCCGTTACCTGCCACAAAGAGAGAAATGTGAACGGCTCGTTTCTCCTCTGACACGCCACATACCTGTGTGCCGCCACGGCTCGGCTGTCCAGGTACTACTGGGCAGTCATGATGCCAACGAAAGAGGAAATTTGGCTACTGGACCTGGAGTCGGACTTCTCTGTCACCGGTAAGCCGTTATATTGCGCCGCGGAGCCGCCGTAGGCTAGTCACAAATGCAAGTAAAATGCTCGCATGTAGAGTTCTGTGGAAAACAAATCACTGCCGACAAGTAAAAAGAAATAAATAATAACTTTCACTGCTCAAAGATACTCACATGTCGAGAAAACAAAACAACTACAGCAGCATATTGAGTGCCAGGTGGCCAGTGCGCGCCATTATTGACCAGCGTGCGCCGTTATTGGACAGCGCATGGACACTCACCCTCTTGCGATTGGACTTTGAACTTATCCCACAGTAGTGGTACGTGAGGCACCGCAGTACTACGGTACTCCACCCTGCAACACTAGTGACATCAGCCAATACTGTATGTAGTTTTTAGATGTGAAAAGTTCTAGACCCATGCAAATTAGTTCCGGAACGCACCAGGGCCTTTTCTGAAAAGATCCTGGTATGTGTTCCAGTACGTTCTGGCTCAAATTAAGCACTGTTTTTGGCCTAACACACACTACAAAACAACACCTGAAGGAAGATCAGCTCTGCATTTATGCAATTGGGCTATGATATGGTGCTGGATATGGTCGCTTAACATGGTCGCCAGGCAACAGAATTTAGCTAAACCAACCTTTCTGGTGGTTTGAGTGTGACTGTGTCAACAGTGCAAAAGATGAATACTAAAAAAGTTCCTCTTTTAAAAAAAGTGTCAAAGCACTAGCTCACTTGAATATAATCCCATCATTTTTCTCATCAGTGTTCATCAATAGTATTGGATACACACCTTGGAATTTTATCTGTGTTATACTTAAACATAGCTCATGATAATGCGTGGTATGTTGTGATTAGCCTCAGGGCTGCCCTTGACCAAATTGGGGCCCTAAGCGAAATTTTATTTGGAGGCCCCCATCCCAAATGTATCATAGGTACAAAATGACCGTACAACAACTTGCCATTTAACTTGACAACCTTTATTGGCAATAACAAATGTACTGTAGATACAGTAGTTTGGCTGTATGAGTCAAATAAAATAAAAAATTCAACCTGAAATAAATAAATAAATAAATATTAAATAAAAATAACTTCAAACAAACAAAACAAATCTGAGTCACAAATAGCCATCAATTACTCATCAAAAGAAAGTAACTTCCACCACCTCAATCCCCCACCCTTGATTAAACACTGAAAATAAAATAAAAGAGGGAGACAGGTTTTTCCTATTTAATCTTATTTTGCTATATTTCTCCCTCTCCCCTCTCTGGAGGCGTCTGATCTCCCTCAGCCCTCCGCCTCTCCCACCTTAATTAAACACTGAAAACAGAAATAAAATACAGAGACATTCTTTTCTATTTTCATCTTATTTAGCTATATTTCTCCCTCTCCCCTCTCTGGGAGCATCCGACCTCCCGGCCCGTGCACATACCCCCGAGGCTCGGGTCTCCCCCTCCGTGGAGCCCGCCCAACCTCCTGTCCCCGCACATACTCCTGTGGCTCTTTTGGACGACATGTCGACAACTCTTCACCTGCTGCAGCTCTGCAAGTGCCTGCCGGCGCACACCTCTGATTGTTCAGATGTCGAGTGCTGTCAATCATTGCAGTGACGCATGGGCGGTCAGGTCTCTTCTCTCCTTCCTCGAGCTGATTCTACGTGCGCCTCACGGTAGCGCATGTACGCATCCATTGCGCAGAGTTTTGAAATTGATGTACTTGGCAACTTTGCCAAAACATTCCTCTCAATTAAAGTCCACTACAAGGTAGCTTGCAGAGTTGCTTCGGAGTGTGACATGGCACCGAAAATCTTTCAGTAATGATAATAATAATAATAATAATAATAATAATAATAATAATACGTTTTATTTATAGGTGCCTTTCATGACACTCAAGGTCATCTAACAGGCAAAGATAGAGAAAATAACAGCAGAGTCAACAAGGTAAGAATAAAGAAACAAACAAATAAATAACAACAGCAAAGCAAGTTTACAGTGAATAAAATTCAGTGTAAATTATGGATTTTTGTGGCTAGGGGGATGGGAGTCAAACTGAATAGGCTATTTGAAAGAGGTGAGTTTTGAGGCAGGATTTGAAAGTGAAGAGTGTGTTGATGCTGAAGGCTCTAGACTCCATGGTGGTCAGGAAGGCTGGCAGGACAGTGAAGTGGATAGAAGAGGAAGACCTGAGAGTGCAGGTGGGGATATGGATGTGCAAGAGTTGGGAGAGGTACTCAGTCAGTGGTGTTCTGTTTGTCCTTTTTTAATGATGCTGCTCCTCGTGTCTTTTAAATTGCCCCTCGTGGACAAATAAAGTGTTTAGAATTGAATTGAATTGAATTGAATTGAATTGAAATACGGAGGAGCTTGGTTGTGGATGGCCTTAAGATGTGGTATTTACCTGGGAGCCAGTGAAGCTGCTGAAGGACAGGAGTGATGTTAAAATGGAGGGGGTTCTGGTCATAATGCGAGCAGCAGAGTTCTGGACTGTTGAAGTTTGTAGATAGACTTGAGAGGGAGACCAAAAAGAGGGAGTTACAGTAATCTATATGGGATGTAACCAGGGTGTGAACAAGAGTGGCAGTACTGTGCAGTGTGAGGGGCAGTTAATATTGCATAGATGGAAGTAGGCAGACCGATTGACATTATTGATGTGAGCTTGGAATGACAGAGTGCTGTCAAGGATGACACCCAGACTTTTAACCTGTGTGGAGGGGGAAACTGAGGAGTTATCAATATCAAGTGTTAACTATCATTTTTTGCTAAGGTGGATTTGGTGCCAATGGCAAGTTACTCAGTTTTATCACTTTGAGGAAGTTGTAGAAGAACCAGGATTTGATTTCCCGAAGGCAGTCAGAGAGGGAGGACGGTGGGAGGGTGGTGGTAGGTTTGATGGACAGATAGAGCTGGGTGTCATCCACATAGCAATGGAAATAGATGTTAAATTTATTTAAGATGTAGCTGAGAGGAAGTAAGTAGATGTTAAACAGAACAGGACAGGACCCAGGACAGAACCTTGAGGAACACCAGTAGTAACTGGGAATGGCTGGGATTTGAATGTTTTGAGCTGGATAAACTGAGTACGGTCAGAGAATTAGTATTTAAACCAGGCAAGGGTTGTGTCGGTGATTCCAATGGAGGCCAGTCTGTTAAGGAGAATGTTGTGAGAAAGGCCGCACTTGGATCAAGTAGGATAAGAATGGATTGGAGTCTGGAATCAGCTGCCATGAGGAGGTCATTTGTGATTTTTATCATGGCTGTTTCTGTGCTATGGAGGGGGCAGAAACCAGACTGCAATTGCTCATAAAGGTTATTGTCAGACAGATGAGTATGAACCTGAGATGCAACAGTTTTTCAAAGATTTTTGAGAGGAAAGGTAGATTACAGATGGGATAGAGGTTACTGAAATTGTTGGGATCTGAACCAGGTTTCTTAAGAACTGGCATTACTGTGGATGATTAGATAACACTGTTGTAAATCACAATAGTAGACCTCACAGGGGACACCAAAAGTGTTGGGAATTCCAATTATAGGGCGTCACATGGAGGCACCAAAGTTGTAGGGAATCTACTAGTATTATAAAAGCGGGGATAGTTTTTGTTGGAAATCTGTAACAATACTATGTGTCACATGGGGACACCAAAATGTTGTGATCTAGGCACCAGTGCTATGTTTTACAGGGCAGCACCATTAGTTGGGACTTAAGCCTTAACACAGGCCTGACCTCGTAATAGATCTCCAATTACAGTTTAAAATTGGCTGTCTGAAATAATTAATAATTATTAATAATAATTATTAGTTATGTTAAATAATGTGACTTAATTTACATTAAATCACCTTGTGGGGCACCATTTCTGAAAAGAGAAAAATGATAGCCAGTTAATGGAATCAATCTCATAAAGTTCACTAAACTATCAATTTGGAATTTTGATTAATAATTAAATTAATAACCATAACCAAATTAATAGTAAAGCCTCGATAGCAACAGTAAAGAGTTCTCGACGTAGCAGAGTTTGACTATTCATTCACTCTTGTGCAACATTAAACCGACAGCAGGTATGCAGGTATGATTCCAAAAATATATTTATTCATAAAGGAAGCAAAGCAAAACAAAACACACAGATTCTAACACTAACTATATACAAGCTTGGTGTGTGTGTGTGTGTGTGTGCGTCTGTGTGTGTGTGCGCGCGCACGTGCGCGCGTGCGTGCGTGTGAGAAAGAGACCAAGACAAAAGCGGGTGTGGTAATCAAAAGGCTGTTTGGCCTACAAAGCAAAATGGCTGACAACAGAGAACTACAAAATGGCCAAATTTAAGCTGGCATCACATCAGGGGAGGTGTTGTCGGACTGTGTGGTCAGGACAAAGACAAAGGAAAAGAAGCAGTCTCTTTGTGTGTCGCTCTGTTGAAAGCCTATTTGTAAATGAGTCTGTGTGAGTTTGATATGTGTTGCATAGGGTTTGGATCAGTGCAGAGGATGTTTAGTTGCATGTAAGACGTTGTCTGTGAACAGCATTAGCAAACTAACATCATTTAGCTTTGGTGAAGCCAACTAACCAATAACCTAACCACAATAATCGCAACAATGACTCAGTAAACAGTATTAAATCACAATCAACAAGTTAAACAGTCTTGCTTAGCCTGTAAAACTGTGATAATGCTATGCCCAGTTGTAACGTTACCAATCCTTAAATGGATGGAGGGAAGAGTTGGTTTGAGGTGTGCTGCTTTTGTTAGCTGGCAGAAGAAGACTGGAAAGAGCTGTGGTTCCAGAAGCAGTTGTTGTGTCCTTGTTCCAAAGGTGCAGATCCGAGGAAGCTGGTCGCTCGGGGTCTTTGCACAGTTAGATGCCGGGGTGCTAACTCAACTTGGTTCTCCTTGTTGCTGGAAAGTTAGTTGCAAACCTTGTGCTTGCATACTAATTTCTCTGGTGTCCAGGTTTTGGTCCTTCTGTGGGCATTCCCCCCAAGGAGCAAGGGTCAAGGAGCAAGGGTCTGAGCTGGTCAGCAGCCCCACAGGAAGAGAGGCCTGTATGGGCCTAGGAGGAAAGAGAGAAACTGACAGTCAAGGGAGCAGAACTTCTACAGTTACCTGGTGACATCACAGAGTCACATGACACTGTAAAATTACTGTCCAGTCAAGTTTTGAGACTTGTCTTTCACTGAGGTGTGACGTTGGGCATCCTGTGGAGATGGGTGTCAAATAACTGCCTTTGTGTGAAGAACAAAGAACATGAGGTTTCTTACATTTCAGATGGCAATAGAAGAAGCCTTCACATGTCCAGTTTAGATTTTAACAAATGACAAATCATCTGTGGTCCAGTGAATCCAAACAACGCTACACTTTCTGTACTCCAACACATTAAACTCTTCCCAGCACTCCTCTCTTCAACTCTTCACTTTCTACTGTTGTTTTTAATTTAATTTTAATTTAATTAATTTTATATACTTTATTAATCCCCCTGAGGGGAAATTCAATTTTTTCACTCTTGCTGTCAATTACATACAGGTCTGAAAGACACACACATGCACAAAGTGGAGAGATGTCAGAGTGAGGGGGCTGCCTTGGTCAGGCGCCCCAGGTGGTTGGGGGGTTCGGTGCCTCAGCAGTGCCCAGGAGGTGAGCTGGCACCTCTGCAGCTACCAGTCCAGATTCCATATTTGGTCCGGACGGGGACTCAAACAGGCGACCCTCCGGTTAGATTGGGTTCCCAACCCAAGTCCCTATGGACTGAGCTACTGCCGCCCCTGTTTTACTGCAACAAGTCACTCTTGCAAGATTTCTGATTGAGACTTCTCCTTGAGTGAGACTTGGTCACAATAACAGAACAGCAAAAGGTAAGGAAAAATCTTTCATTTCTCTGCAGGGTCCTTTCCAAAATGTTGTCAGATATTTCTAATAATAATCTGAGCCTGTCAGTGGCAAAAGCAAGTCCTTTTAATGGATGCAAATTGACGGTACACTATTGCCTGTAGAAATTACTGTGCAGTCTGTGTTGCTGCTGGGGCTGGAGCAGTCTCTCTCAATACTCATTTGAAAAATTGTTGTCTCCATTAGTCACAGCATGGGAAAATAGGATCCAAGATAGCAAATATAAAAGTTTACCTTCAAGTGCAGGGATTTATATCTACTTTTGATTTAAGTGGCTTTTTTCTGCATGCTTTGTTATTGAATGTATTAGGCAGTTACCATTAACTTTGAAGTTATTAGTCTCCCTAAAATTTGTACTGAAATATCTGAACATTGTCACCAAAGCATTCTGTAGTTTTCAATATATCTCAATAGAAACAGCTGGGTGAACTCAATTTAAACCTCCATGTGGCATCACTTTACTAGATTAAGTAAGAGTAACTGAAATTTCAGCAGGAACTGTGCATAAATGTGACTTTTAATAATTAGTATGAAAAATCTTGTTTCCAGATGTGTAAAGGAGAGGATGGTTAACTCCACAGCAACTGTGTGCAATGGACATCAGCCTGGGAGAAACCCCCCCTGACCTGGAGAGCCCAGGCAAGGTTAGTAAGACAGTGAGATTACTGATGAGTCACGCCAGCAATGATGTTCGTTTCTTCTGGGCTGTGGGCTTTCACAAACCACATATACCGCTCAGAATACCACCGGTACCTGACTTAATATCAACACCCTTAAGACCCTCTGTGCTCCGCTTAAGATGTGATGTAGGCTACATTATGGTTGGAAAATAGAAATCCACATCATCATCAATCATCAGGTACATTGTGAAAACCAGTAGGCCTATTGGTATTCACTGCAGGTACCTCAGTCCAGAGATAATACTAGCAGGTTTTAAGAGGCTCACTAAGTTTTGACTTTCAAAACCAATGTCATGGGGACAACTTGATCTACCAAATAAATACAAATATTAGAAACAAGGACATCTGACTTGAATACACATACGCTTGAGAAGTGCCACTCTGTGACACATCTGTTTGTGTTGTGTAATGTGATAGTTGACACTAACGTTAGCTAGGTAGCTAACAAAACGCTTCATTAACCAAGGAATACACACACTCAACAACAAGCTTACAATGTGTAGGCTGCTGTAGTAAAAGCACAACACTCAACAACAACATTCAGTGTCCATCTGATCTGCTCACAAAGATGGGCTTTTATGTCTTTTTTGTGACAGTAGACAGTTAGCCTAGCTTTAAACACCGGTGACGTCACCAGTGCCTTTCTGAAAGGTTCAGAGATTTGCAACTAGAAGTGCTCAGAGCGGCCACACAAAAAAAGGCAGAGTGCTTTAATAAAAGACGCTTTTTCGATAGGCGACTGCAGCCACATTTGCTGTTGTTTATAGTTATTATACTATCACTTACAACCAGTCAAATTGCTTGATTTGACTTCTCCATTTTATAATTTATTGTATAGCAACATATATGTTATGTTGCAGCTACTTAACAGTGAGATTATTTTTTTCTTTTTCTCTTATAATACCGGAATATCTGTATAATATTAAAGGGGAAAGTACATCCTATCCAGAGGCTCTACAGATACCAAGGGAAAGTAGGCAGAATATAACACAGTTACATGAAGATCAACACACCCATCCCAACAAAATGGCTCAAACTGCAGAATGCACGTTTTCAGACATCTTTGCCAGTTTAACAGGAGCCATGAAACTAGGGACCTAAAAATCTTAATTTTCAGTAGCCGACTTTCAAGTGCATTTGTCTTACCCTGTTTTGGTCACACAAATAATACAAGCTTACAAATAAGTATTTTTAGAAAATGTGATGTCACAAAAATACTCTAATGTACCTCAAGAGTTTGTGTCTGATTTGTAACCTGATATATGATGGTGGCTGTGCAGGTTGGGCCTTGAGACACTGTTTAGGCCACATCAACCAATTAACCCATTTAATTAAATCACAAAAACACAATCCATCTTACCACAGACTGATAGGTTTACGTATGTTGTCATTACCTTATCAGAGTGATAAAGAAATCAATAGAGAAAATCAATAGGATATGTTTTAGCTTTGCCTTTTGTTCACAAGTAGGGGCGACGTAGGGGTGACAGCTTTGAGCTTGTACAGCAGTAGTATATCACAGCCTCCATAAACTATTGATTTTATGATAAAATCTTTCAGACAATCAATAGTAATCAAGGGTATAGATCAAGGGAGTATGGCATGTTAAAGTAGAGGAAGAGCTGGAGAGGATCTTTTGTCTGCGTGAGCCATGCATAATTTTATACATTCTTTGTAAGAGCATATCAATCATTCTCTAGTCTGAAGACTAGGAGGGCAAATTTTTCTGACTGAATTGGACAGACTACGGTGGATGGAAAAGAAAAAAAATGGTAAGTGGTACTTTCTTAAACCAGAAAGTCATTTCTCATAAAAAGAAAAAAAAAAAGAATTTCTCCCCCTCAAACTCCTAATGGATTCATTTCCATTTTTTCTATTAAATGGCTTTATGAATCTACAGATGACCAATCTGCCCTACTAGTCGATTCACCATGGACTCAACAACTTGAATACACTTTCCACCTTGCACTGCACCACGACACAGTGGATAACCCCAAGATTGTGGTGGCTAGCTGGCTATTGACAACACAGCACTGACCTCACTATTCTTGTCTTTGAAAGGAAACATCTATCAGCAGGCCGTGGTTCACTTGTCAATCGCAGGCTGAGCGCTTGATAAAGACAACAATTGGGAAAGACGAGGATGCTGTTTATATCCTGGCCGGCCCTCGCCCTCCAGCCACAAGTCCCCACAGCCGTGATGACTGAGGAGGATGGAGTCTGGGCTGGAGGAAATAAGTGGACAACAGTTCTGCCTCAACTGTCTGAAGCCCTGCTGAAACAGTCCATCCCTTCCCACATCTGTTCTGTGGCCAGAGGAAACCTGACACCGTTCAGTGTTTGGACAGTCCCTGACAACTTGGATGTGGACTCTGATAAGAGCAAGAGAGGAGTTGTGGTGTTAACACTGTGATGAACCTCTGGCTGAGGTACCTAATTTTCAAGAGTCAAATCTTGATAGTTCATAATTATACCCTCCTGAGACCTCAGCTTTTGTTTGGTATGCGTTTTTAATTTCTCCTTGCTATTTGGAATGAGATGGCTGATGAGTGTAAAAAACTAAGTATTGCTATTTTTTTTAATTGAAATTATGTCCTTATATGGGTACAACTGGTTTATTTTTAATGGTCACCAGTGTGTAATCAAGTATAAAACTTGATTATTTTAATGCCTGATCAGTGCAACATTTGGCAAATGTTTTGTAATTCTATGGGTCAAGGGTCACTATTGAGTAGGGGTGTCAAATTATCGCGTTAATTGCAAATAATTAAATACAGCCATATTTAACGCGCTATGTTTTTTGATCGCGTTAATCTAATTTTTAATCTCTAACTTTACTGTTTCTGTATGCCACAGAGTTGCCTTTTATAAAACGCGTCCTTGATCTTTGGTTTTCCAGTGGACCGTTCAAGCAAGTCCGGCTTCTCTGCTGCTAACGCTGCTGCCGGGATACAGCTGAGGAGACTGTTAATGCTATGTACTGGGACACTGCTAATGCTGCTTGCCGTGCTGCTGTAGCTCAGTCGTAACTGTAACTGATGCTGAGACTCTACTGACTGCGTGACTGGTAGACGGCGGTGGGTGGCGCAACAGACCAAAACACAAATTCAAAACATAAACATGATTTGCGGGCTGTAAAATTTTTTTTTAAATGCGAATATTCTGGCTGTACTATTGTTGTCGGTGAGATCAGTATGTTATATAAACATTATTCCTTAGTCTCTGTGACATATTAGGAAGATTTTATGACTGTTTGCTTTAGATTTCTTACATATAGCTCCTTTAAAATAAAATTAGGGAACTGATCACAGATGTATTGTTTCTGTGTGTTTTTACATTTATTGTTGTGTTAATATGCAGCTATGCTTTTAATGAAGCTGACATGTCGTGACAGTCAAGCACCCCCCTGGTGGTCGAGACTGAAGGTTGCAGCACTCTTTATTGGGACTAATCTCAAAAAAATAGAATGTAATGGCTAGGTGTACTGCATCTGTGTTCAAGTGTGTTATTGTTGAAAACAATAAATATGACTTTATAAAACCACTTTTTGTAATATATATCAATCTTTTGATCATCTGCCACAATGATTTAATGAATTTAAATGAAAATACCTCAAGTTGAGGGCTTTTCTCAGCAATTTTGAGATGAGATTAAAAAAGAGATTAATTAGATCAATTAATTACAGATCATAATTAATTAATCTCTCCATTTTTTTAATCTCTTGACAGTACTACTACTACTGAGATCTAAAACCGTTCAAAACTGTTTGAAACTGATTCCAATGCCTAAACATGGCTGTACAAAAGACAAAAATTGCAAAAATGCAACATCTTAAAGCCTTTTGATTTGTTCGTTTAGTGACTCTGCATACTTATGTTTTGCTCTGTACTTTAAGCTAGGAATGTTCTTTATTTGTCTGTAGAAACAGTCTGTCCCACCTAATTGGCCTGTGTGAAATGCTGCGATAATACAATAATAAAGGTGTAACTTCCTTTAATAAGTACTTCCAAAAGGTCTAAGTTACGAAGAATGACTTAAAATGTGTAGAAATCCCCAAATTGAATGTCCTTATGAGAATACAGGGTCGTAGTAGGAGGATGCAAATTAAACAAATGAAAACAAGTTAAACTGTAATATCATGAAGACCTTATCATGTTAACCTGTAGTAGTTGTGTTACTCCATGGTATAAGTCAAATGTATGTCAAAACAGAAATATTGAGTTCCTTTTTTCCCTTCCTTATTAAATGATTATTTCAGTAAATCATCCATAAATGTATCGAATCAAATGTAATCTAAGACAATGAGCCAACCTTGCCCATCATATAAAGCCATGCTTGGCCTTGTTAGTTTTGCTATATAGCAATTAAGTTGTTCGTTTTGGAGCAATTGGTATGCAGAGGACAGGAAAAGGAAACTCCAGATTTTAGGATTTAGTCATGTAATGGATTAAGGACAATTACATAAAACATGTTAGCTAAACATCCAATAATGTAATGTCCAAGATCATTTTACAGATGGCTGCCTCTGTGTGTTAGTGTGCACTGTTTGGTCTTGTTTTCTTTGTTAATTCAGTGTTTTGCTGTAGTACCGGTGATTCTCTCACGAAACTCGACCAATATTAGCTTATTGAAGATGTATCAGTGTCGGTGTGTACAAGTCAGTTGCACCGACATAAACCGTTGTTTCCTGTCTTCCTGCACTGTGTTGGTGGGTGTGCTTGTTTTTGTTACCTTGCTGGCGAAATATTGAAAGTGTCCCCAAGCTTTTCTGTGTATTTTTCATCCCAGGAAAGCCACTTGAGTACAGCATGCCCCCCCAGTTTGGAAGGCCAATTGGCTCTGGCTCTGTCATGTATCTTTGTGGCCTCCGTACTGCAAAATCTGAAGGCTGTTTTTTTTCCCCAATCTCGGCTTGTTGATAGACATTATGTAAAGAGGCGCATTTTTCTTGGTATTTGGAGTACAAAAACAAAATTAATATCATTACAAAGCTAAGGATCTGCTCTTTCCAACAGCATATAAAACCCAAAATGTGTTTCAGGGTCACTGTGACTGAAAATGATAAAGCAAGTCACAAATGCTTTAGGATGTATCTTGGTCACTATTCTTTAAAAAACAAGTTTATGGATCCATATCAAGGCTGTTGTTTATCTTGTCTTGTTTGTTTATCTTATGTATCTAAAAGCTTTCTTGTCATGGCTATAGGTTGAATAACTTTTGTGAATTTCTCATTGATAGAGTAACAAGATGGATATGTATCTGTATGAAAACAGCAATGGTTTGGAGTAGAATGATTGATTGGGTGTGGATTTTTAGACCATAAGGAAATCATGGTGACCTGTCTGTTGCCCACTGTGTGGCCTTCCAATTTCCTTATGGAGCCTCCTAATAGCTCTTTGGTAAGCAACATTCAGGGGGAGGAAGCTGACTGGTGCAGTACACTGAAGGGTCAGATCACAGAATCATATTGGAAAGCTGAGCTAATCTTGACAGCAAGGTCAAATGGCTCCCAGATAGCCACCTGCCTTTGAGATTTGCCAGGCTCTAATTGAAATGTTGTGATAAATTTCTTGCATAGGTCAGATGTTACGTGCTGCCTAAGCAAAGGTCAGGAGGACAGAGGGGGGTGAGGTCGGAGCTGAAGACTGGGGTGGGGGTGTCTCTTGTGGGATCTTCTCTTGATCTTTATGGCGTGGACTTACTTGTTGAGTGGAGATGATGTGCTCAGCAGAGAGCAGTCCATCCTCTTCATACCAGCAGCTGAGGATTCAAGGCTGAGGAATCTGTGGTGAGATCAGTTAGCAGGTCAGAGAAATCATGAAGTGCTTTCAAGAATATGGGCTCTATATTTCATGCAGATGCAAAGGCAGTGTTAGGGCAAACACAGTCTATGCAGTCATGGGCGAATTATGAGACAATGGGATGTAGTCCTTGTTGGGGATGCATGAGGGAGCATTAGTGTTTACATTACAAAAGATAATGTGGTCAAATGAATCCCAGACCATGTCGGCAAGTGGTTTGCATGATCAGATCACAGTATCTTTGTGGTGGTTTGTGTGTATTTAGAGCTATCCACTTTTGATTGGACCACCCAAGATGCACTCTAGCCTAATACCAGGTATAAAAAGGGCTTTTGATTATAAGCAAAAGACCAAATTCTGCTTGGAGAATTCTTTTTTCTGTTATGTAAAGATGATTATTAGAATTAGTTTTCTGTTTTGCCCCATGCCCTCTCAAAATATTTGCAGTTGTGGCTTTTGCGCATAAAAGCGTATCCATATAATTGGTGTGTAACATTCCATCAGACAGCTGGAGAGTCGTATGTCATGCTCAGCCCTTAGCTTGAGATGTAAATCCTTTAACTTTGGATAACAAGCTGCTGTATGTATGTTATTGATATGACTTTTAAAGTTAAGATCAGACACCAAATTCACTTTAAAGTTCTTGACTTCAGGGGCGGACTGGGACTAAAAAACAGCCCTGTACTTTGACTCGGCCCAGCCCACAACAATCGGTGCACATATGGTATGCGCTTCCTTCTTCTTCAATTTGATTGGCGGCCGGCCGGCTCATAGATATCTATGGGCCGGCTGGCATCCAATTTAAAGGCTCCCACCTAGTGGACTGGACGTGGAACAGTAGATTATCAGGGAGAAAAAGGAAAAAAAAACAAAAAAAAAAACGGTGATGACTGCGTGGCGGCCGCCGGCTGTCCTGGAGTACCGGCCGTTCTGTTATTCTCCAGAACCTCCAGATGGCCAGTCCGCCCTGCTTGACTTTAGGGTCCTACTGTTTGTTTTTAAAGCCTCTTATGGCCTGGCACCCAAGTATATCTCTGAGCTCCTCTGCCCCCTTTCCAGCCCAAGATCTGTCAGATCCTCAGAGCAGATGCTTGTGCTTGTTGAGACTAAGGGGGAAACTCATATTGTTTATAAACGTGCTTTATGAATAAAATTGATTTTATTTTATTTAGGGCAAGGTATTTAAAGGTAGGATCTGGAGGATTTTCAAACAAAACAAAATATAGACATATACAAATGAAATCCTGCATAATCATCACCTATGGGCTTCTATTCATGTGTGGCGGTGACTCTGTTTGCAGAGCTCCTGCCCTTTAACTGTTTTTGTGAGCTCCGACCGCTTGTGGGCGGAGATTTCCCCAGCCAATGAGAGAGCACAGGTGCCGTGCCCGAGCGTGTCCAAGCGTGCACCAGCGCAAGCCTTGCCTGAACCTCTTCTGTGAAGCCTTCTTCCGTACCTCCGGGCTCCGTACACCCGGGAGAGTTGAGCCTGATAGGAGGGGCCAAATTTGAATGTGTGTTTACAAACAGCAACTAGAAAATCCTCCAGACCCTACCTTTAAGGTATTCAGAGGTAGGAACATACAACCAATGTGGATTTATGGTTGGAGGACTTTTTCCCAGTCCCCCTCTTAATTTCTTTGCTTGGATGCTAATTTAAGGATGGATTTTGTGCCGATGACATGTACCTATTTGTCAAGAGACAATAAGAGCACAAACAACATCTCATCCCAGTTGGATGAGATCAAAAATGTCACATTCAAAATAAGGTGTTGAATTAGTGCTGCAGAGCCTCTGATTCCACCACCGCTCTGTGCTCATTGACCTCCTCTCTGTGCTCTCACTTTGCATGACAAACTGCTTGACTGCTAGACTTCAGTCCCCTATTCAGATGCAAATGAAAAGTGTGCCCTAGTATTCTGAATTGACACAGTCAGACTGAGACATTTTATGGTCCAACTGTCTTATACGACATCAGCTGTGACATCTGACATGATTCTGCTTTTGTGATGCTGAGGCAACTGACTGCTGGAGATAAATGAACAGCTGTAGGATCCTCTAATAGCCATAGATATGTGGATGGCCTGTAGGTCTGGTGGCGCATAAACAAGTAGGACACACATGGAGATCCCCAGGCAACAAGAGCGGTGGCCACCCATCAGATGGGATTGCTTGTAATTTGTTGTTTAAAAGCTAGTTTAGCATGTAAACTGTCAGTGATGTTTTTATTGTTCTGTCATTCAGTGGCTTTAGGAGGACTGAGTTAAGTGGCTGTGTAACACAAAAACAAAAAGGACTGTGCTTCCCTCAAATCCATTAAGCCACACTGTAAAAAAAAAAAAAAAGTATGATCATTGCATCAACCTGTTATGTTTTGATTATGACATCTTAAGTCGTGTGGGAATCACAAATGGTGTTGCTAAAGAATCCCATAATATGCAGGTTTGGTTAATTCTTAGTCATTTTCCCACTGCTATCTTTGTCTCAAAAATTAGATTAAGTACTAGCCTTATCTGTCATCCCCATATAATTATAATTAGATTTTAAAGTCCTTTTTGGATTTTCTGAACCACTTATCCTGTTCACAGTCACAGACACTCTTGATCCAGTGTAAACAATTGTTGATAGAACCAGTAATGCTACAATTAAATTATTATTTCAGGATAACAGGATTAAAAAAACTTTTTAATAATTACATTTTGAGTCTTGAGGTTGAGAAAACATGGTTTGATGTTGTCAGATAACTATTTAGTTAGCTGTGATAAAGAAAATATTTCAATGATCAAAACGTTATACAGCAACTGAAAAAGCAATTACAAGGTTGTGTATGTGCATATCTGATTATATGTATGTTGTCCTCTGACAAAGAAATATCTGCAATACGGAGCCTAGCTTTTCTTATCCATGTTATTAAACCATGTTCATATTTAGATAGAAGTGTGGTCATCATGCTTTTCTGGAAGAAAATATTTTGGATTTTAGAGGTCTTGTGTTTTGCTTTGTACTAAAAAGGCAGTACTAAATCGAATTCTCAAAGTCAGACTAACACACCCAGATAATACAGTTGGGAGACAAATTACTTCTGCATATACAATTAATTGGACACAAACTGACGTACGTGCTCAGCGCATACTCCGCAGTTTTCACCCCTGGTATTTGACCCGAAGTCAAATAGCATTAAATGTGTAATAGCAGAGGAGAAGAAAAAGAAAAAGTAAAGCTTAAGCACATACGAAAAGTACAGAGCTGTAAAGTTGTCCATCATGATACCAGTCTGCTGCTAGCTAAATGTAAACAACTTTGTCTTCGTCTTTTGTTTGGTCTGTGATGTAATAGGTCAACCAGAAAAAGGTCTGAGTCCGACAGACTTTGGTCATTAAATTGATTCCCCTCCTTTGTTTGTATACTGGGACAAAGAAAGTAGTCTTATTAAAAAGCCTAATCGAGCTATAACCATAGCTCCACTTAACTATGCATATAAACATGCTGACTGAGACATACCAGAGCTACTGAATAAGCTTCAGAGTTGACAATGTTCAGGAGCTACTTTACATTACTTTCAACATTTGTATTAGTGAACTTTGAGTGTCACAGACATTCTGTACTATACTAGAGTAAATGCAGTACCAAATAAAGTTGATTAACACAATGAATTCTTACATTTAAAGAAATGCTTAACATGCAAAACCACCTCTTGTATACCAATTGCTCACTGCGTGTTATGTTGAACTGGTTGAATTTGGTTTTTCCCGCATGCCTCCACAGTGAATGGAGAACTCAAAAAAGACGAACATTGTTCATGAACAAAACTCATTGGGGACCAAGTCTGACAACAGCAAAACATCCATTGAAACATCCATTTACAACTCACTCAACTTGCGCAGTCTTATCCAAGTCTCATTTATACAGTCGTATGCCAAGTAATAATGATAATAATAATGGTAAGAAGACTAAGACTAAGAATAAGAATAAGAATAGGAATTTGAAAAGAATCTTTATTTATAAAATGCTTTTCAAAACAGTTACAAAGTGCTTTAAATGTCAAAAATTAAAACAGACAAGACATGACAACAAAAACTTTTAAAAGAACCTGATGAAAACACTTTAGTATATAGGAAAAAAAAACAACTGAGGAAATAAAAGGCAGTTTAAATGAAATCAATACTCAAGTAAAATCAGGAAAAGTTCTCTGATAAAAGTATGTTTTAAGAAGGGATTGAAAAGAGATCACTGACTCAGCTGACCTGATTTCCTTGGGCAGATTGTTCCAGAGCCTTGGGGCCTTGACAGCAAATGCTTTGTCCCCTTTAGTTTTCAGCTGGGACTCAGGAACAGACAAAAGACTTCTGCCTGAGGACCTTGAAGTACATCCTGGTGTGTACAGTACTAAGAGGTCAGAGATATAGCTGGGAGAGAGACAATGAAGAGCCTTAAAATAATCAGTAACATCTTAAAATCAATTCTAAAACATACTGGGAGCCAGGGTAAAGAGGCTAAAATTGGAGTGATGTGATCATGTCTGTATGGTACTTTCGAAAACATATGCATTTACAATAAAATGTTTTTCACAAATTCAAGGTAACACGTGGTGAGTGACTGATGTACAAATGGTCATTTTGCAGTTTCAGTATCACTTTAAGCTACTGGGAAAAAAATGTATAGGACAGTACAATAAATGACAAAACACAATTGGTTACTGTGAACTGTGTTGAGTTTGACTTTCCTCCCAGCTCACTGCTGATGAGCACTAAGCTGGGAGGGAATGTCGGGATTATAGAGCCACTGTTGGACACAAAAACAAAATCCACAAGTGTGGACTATCACTATGACAGTCAGGTTTATGTATTTCCCTGTTCATAAGTACAAGCCTCTTAATAGACACGCATGTTGAGAAAATGATGCAACATATTGTATATCAGTGTATATCCATTCTATTGATTGTTTTATCAGCTTTTCATCCAACAAACAAGCCTGTCCAATTTGGTTTTCAAAGATTTTCTCATTTTAATCAAGGTGGTTGGTGTAATAAAACTACGATATGTTTCAAATAAATTAACCTAAAAAATGATCCGTTGTTGTTAAAGACATGCTTTGTGTTCATTTTGAACACTTTTCGTATTTATTGATTATATTATTTAAAATTTTTATTATTTGGAATAATAAATTTCCGTAAATGTATGCATGTTGGAGGCTTAAATCTTCCCACTTTTTACTGGTATTTCCAAGCTGCATACTTCACACACAGTAAGAGGTGATAGTTCACAGAGAAGAATGTCCCTGTGTTACGTTAAAAACATTTGCCTTAGTTTGTTGTTTAAAATGCAATCAAATGACAAAGTGTAGGTATGGAACATACACATACAAATTAAGCAAGTTCTTTTTGGGAAAAAAGAGCTTGCTTTTAAGATTTTTTTAAGATTTTTTTTTTTAGCCTAAGTAAGAAGAAAAGGGATTTAAACACTATGTAAGAAGCTAAGATATACTTTTTATGGCCTTATAACCTGCCATACAGGACAGTTCACACAATAAAATATATATTGATCTTGCACTATTGGCTGGTGAAATTATATGCTATTTTATCTATTTCATCACAGTGGTGGTCAATGCTGACCAAGACCTTGGTTTTAAAAATACATTTTTATATGAATTAAAATTTCAGGGACATTTACAAACTATACATAGCAGTTATACAACATACATATAAATAAAGACGTGTGTGTGTGTGTGTGTGTGTGTGTGTGCGTGTGTTTATCTAATGTGATATGTATAACTGGAGTCCCGTCTAACTGCCTAGATCCCAAAAACAGACACATAACATGGAGAGAGAGCACATCACTTCCAGTTCACTCCATGTCAATCAAACAGCTCAAACAAACATCAAACAGGCAGCCAATGACCCCCTCAGATTCATCCCCTTTGACACAATCTCTGACATTATCCATAAAAAATAACACTAATCCCCTCTAAATAATCCTAATCCTGTTCAAAGAAAGAAAAAAAAAACAGAATAAATCCTTGAATAAAGATACATCTGTCAGTGGGGAGTGGGGGTTGCAGCTATTTAAACAGAGCTGCTACAGGGGCGGATGCATGTCACCCATGGTGGAACAATTGGGTGAACAACTCCCTCATGGCCCATATTCAGCCTGGAAGCCATGTGGCACAACAAAGCCTGTTCATCCTGCTGCCGGCCTCCTCTCGCTCTCTCAGCAGCACATTGTTAACACTCAGCAAGCCTCTGTATTGACTTTGTGACCCCTCTGTCTGGTGGCGGTAGAGCCACACTATTAGCATCCCTAAAGTGAGAGAAGCAGGGAGTCTGTCCAGCTCTGGGCAGACAGAGAGATTCTTCTCTTTTGTTACTTCCAACACAGTTTCACAGCAGTGTTGAATTTGACAGTGATGCTCATGACGTGCTCATGAAGTGAGGCTAGAAAAATAAGAAATGGATCAAGTCGGTCACATGGATACAGAACACACCCACAGAAGCAGGGAGCACATTCCTTATCCCCATTGTTAGATTTAATGCAGGTTGATGTCGATTACTGGCTGCCAAGGAGCCGCTATGAAGTTCCTTCCTTATGCTACCTTTGCATTTTCACACAGAACCAAACAGTGGTGGCATCATTCTGCTTCAGTGTGTGATTTAAGACAGCATGCCGGCATCGAGGAAGCAAAAGAGGCGTGACAGGCCTGCAGTGGCGTAAAGTAGTTACCACGGGCCCCAGTGCATGTTATTGTGACAGGCCCTAATGCACGCTAGTTACTAGTAATAAGGCTAATAAGGCGCGCACACACACACCACTGGCAATATAAAAAACCAAAGTAATGTAATTTAGGGAGCTTTGCTACTTCTTTCTCCTGTTCGTTTCTCCCTTGTCCTTCCTTACAGCTGCTTTTCTACATGCTACCCAACAATCATTATTGCCTACCTGTATATGACAAAAACATCAAAGAAAATAAGAAATTATTGATTTAACGTAAAACCCATTACATCTAGATATTAGCCTGTTACGAGGTTGAATGTGGTGAGTTGAAAGAATTCTTTTTTTTTTTTTTTTTTTTTTTATCAAGACAGGACAGATACAAAAAAAACTCAGTAGCATTTGAATTTGTCCTCTCCAAATTCTTAAGCAATGTCATTTCCCATCAATGATGTCCATTAAAGGAACGGTGCAGTATTTTGGTGTAGAAATACATTAGTGTCACAGCGTGGAATATGAAATCTATGAACATATGTAAATAATGCTATTTTAACCATTTTCTAAAATTTGATTAACACATTTTCCATGTAGAGAAAAGCATTTATACTCCTAAAAACAAAAAAGTCTGAGATTTATGCAATATTTTTTTAATTTCCTCACATGAATGTGAGAGTTGGTCAGAAAGGACATGAGAAATTGACTATGGTTTAACAGAAAACAGTTAAAAATATAAAAATTACAATTTTATTATTTAATTTTAATTTGACTTCATGCTAGTAGGTACACTTGAATTTGGGTCCTCAGCCATTAAAAACAACTTAGATAGCATATACTGCATCATTTTTCCCTTTAAATGTTAGGGACCCAAACTTAACAGTTCTCATGCAATGACTCTCCAATATTTCGCTTTGCAGACAGTATGTTTACAGATAAATGAAAAAACAACTACAAAAACCAAAAGACAGAATTTACAATATAAGGCAGAGTTACATGTAACAGAATTTAATTCCTCCTCTAGCCCTGTCTGTCTCCTTTGATTTTAATCTGCCACTCATCTAGCTCCCCAGAGAGCCTCTAATTAGATCCTACAACTTGTGTATTTGTGCTGACCTCTGGGGTGAGTCATCAATCTATCAAAGTGTCTGGCATCTCATACCCAGTCGGGTTGAGAGTCACCCTGCATGCATTTACCATGGAGAGACTGTGATCTAAGATGGGGGGAATCAGGCTTACAGAGGAACACCTCACAGGACACACATTTCATCTGGAAGAGGGAAGAGGTATGACCATGCTGGGAGATTCCGCTGATCATGCTCTTATCATTGGACTAAAATATGTTACAATTGCATACTATCAATAGCACAGTGTCCACCAAGCATGAAAGGATGCAGTGTTTAGTCTAACACACCTGCATTGAGTGCAGATGCATCTCGTATTTCATGAGTGCATCAAAAAAAGGCCATCATGTTGCATCATGCTCACTCAAAATGAAGGTGCAGGCAGACCATTTAGGCTATATTTTCATGAGCCTGAATATCATGCAAATCATCAATCATGCGTCTCATTTACCATTTCACTACATGCATTCCACCTGACATTGTGTTCTAATGAGCTAATGTCTGTTTGGGAGGGCAGTTTATTTTAATATTTTTTAAACCAAAAAGTAACAAGTGACATATCCATCCCACAGATGGTGGAAAGGGTGGTAGCACTTGCTAGGTGATATTATTCATTACAGTTGAAGAAATATGATGACTGAAGAATTGTTATTTCTTTAAGTTGACTTATTACAATCTGTACAGCTGCAAACATCTCAACTATGCTTGTCATTTTTGTGGCCATTCTTCTGTCAGTATTTTTCATGGATATTGCCAGTGTCGGGAAATCTACTTTGAAAATGAAATTAGCTAAGTTACCAGCTACTCCACATCAACTGAGTTTCACTACATTAAAGCTATCCCCAGAGAAATGTAGCAACCAAAGCTATGAAAAAATGGCAAAAGTAGCTTGCCACTTGCAAAGCTACTTTTATTTTTTTACTGTGTCAAATCAGTGTTATTTCAGTGAACAAATAGGCAGGCAAAATTGTTCAGTTGAACTGTTCATTATAAAATGACAGACTTAGATTAAAACTTTCTTCTTTTGCTTTTTTCTTTTCTTTTGTAGACTTTATGACATTTAAGCATATCGTCCAATAACATGACATCATCAGTCAGCTTATAGCGCTCCCTCTTTCTCTCTCCACTTACTACTTAATTCATGTCTCTGTCGTGGCCTCTTTCAGTAGGCTATCTGGCTATGTCAGTAATTCAGAAACAGAATTCCAAAATATATTTTCCAGTCAAAAAACATAGTAAATAAAAGGCACTAATATAAACAATAAGAATGACAGACCTAAATGAGAGACATTAGAACATGAACATGTCCTGCACACATGTGACATCAGTATGTCACTCACTCTCTCTCTCCTCTCTTACATACTCTCGTCATACAGAAGTGCTTCCCTCGCCTACATGCCTCGGTGTGGTGCTGGCGTCAGTCACATTACGTGTCCTCAGTTTTATTATCCTTAAATTTATCCAGACCTCCGCAGAAAAAAGTCTGCTGCACTTCAAAGCTTTTCCTGGGAAAAATAGTTTGTAACTTTTGTGGATGCTACCACACTACTTGGTCAATTAATCAACTTAGATACTGAAAAGCTATTTGTCTTGGAAAGTAGTGACGTTGTACTTAAGTTAGTAACGTTGCTACTTCTAGTGATGCTACTGCCCAACACTGAATGTTGCTAAGTAACTAGCTTTATCCCGCCCTCAAGACTCTGATCAGATGACTAATTTGTACCCTGATTATACCTACAAGGAAATTCAAAACAGTGGAACAGATTTGTATAGCCTACTATATCAAGGTGCCCTTGTCAATTTTTGAACCTCTGCCTGGTATGCCTTACCCAATTTGAAATACCAACCCAGTCACCAGAATAAATGTTGGCATTATATGTTTCTGCAAACTACATACATTACATTTGTGCATTATTATGTAGCAAATATGTTTAAACGTAACATTTCTCTACGTTTTAACAATGCTGTGGTTAATGTCTTGTTAGGTTTTGATACAAAACCTACTTAGTTATGGTTAGGGAAAGATCATGTTTTGGCTTGAAATAACCGATTTTGGTAGCATGATCCCAGAAATGCAGCAGTGTCTGTGCAAATGAACAACTGCTTTCCATGGCACTATTCCCAGTGGAAACACAGCGGATGGTCGCTAAAAAACACCCATATTTTGGAAATGCAGTCATGACTCTCTAAAAACAACCAGGTTTGACGGGTTGGTCATAAACAACGTCACTTTGGAAACACTGATATGATACGTATGAAATGCACGAATGTAACATATCAATGGTTTGCAGAAATGTACAATTCCAACATTTTCTACTGGTGACTGGTCTGAATATCCAGTTGATGGTGCTTTTGTCTGTGGGAGCAAACTGCTAGCGTCAGTAGCCTAACACTAGCATTTCCCACAACACAGCCTGGCCTGTTTCCAATAGGAAGTCAGTGCAGTGTAGTCAGAGTCAATGCAGCACAGATGGGTGTCTGAGACTCTAACCAGTCTTCTATGGTCAAACTGTTGTCCTGAGTGTCTACAATGATAAATGGCTGTGTCTTTGATTGAGATTAGTGAGGTGGGGCCTGGGTCTGTTTGATGAACCAGAAAATGAAATGATTACTATTGGGCTTCTATCGACTGCACTGCTGGTGACACTCTTGCTTCATCCCAAAGGTTAATTGGACTTGAACCCGGAAAATCAAGAGGTTAAGCAGGGTCAGTGTGACAGCAGGTCCTTCTGGGAACAGCCCTCTCAAATGGCTGCTAATCAGATTTGTCAAGGGGCTTTCCTTATGATAATGCTTCCATGTGCATCTCTGTTGTTGCTGCAGCACACTACAGTATTGATTCACATATAATAACATTATCCTTGCCAACTGCAGGAGGGCAATTATATTCACTTATTTGCAGTGAAGAAAATACAGCTTCCCTGCTGTTGTTCTGATATTTCTATTGGTGTTTAGTGACCATCTATTGGTGCTTGTGTGCATAGCTCAGACTCTTCTGATTGAGTCTCTGCATGGAGAAAATGGAATGCCTCTCTGTTATTAGTATGTGATTAGGTCTTTCAAAGGAAGTGTCTGTGGAAAGCATGATTGCCAATGGCTCAGCTGACATGATACAAAAAACAGGTAATAAGAAGAATCTGTGATACAATTACCATCACTAAAGAATAAATAAATGTCTGCATCGGAAAGCCCCTTAGTTCCTACCTCTCAGTTCATACTAACAAGAACATATGTGTGTGTGTGTGTGTGTGTGTGTGTGTGTGTGTGTGTGTGTGATGTTTGTGCCTTGCTTTTACATTATTAGAGTTGGAAGTGCAGTCAATAAAGAAATGTTTGGAAATAAATACATAATTACAGAGTGACTATTTACATGGGGATTGTCTATTTACCTATGAAGTTAGCTGATCAAATAGCATAACATCTGAACTACAAACCTGAATTAATCAAACCATAAAATGTCTTTATTAGATCTTAAAACGTGATCTCACAGAAATAAGTGAAAATACCATGATCCCTTTACATTACAAGGTAGTGGCACAAATGTGATGGTGGCTACATGGTTGGGTTTTGGCCCCAACACTGTTTAGTTAGGAAAAATAGTGTTTTAAGTTCAGGGAACTGCTTTTGTTATGTACAGGATACAAGTACGTTGTATTGTGACATAAGTATGTCATGTTATGTGATGCAACAATGTAAAGGATGTAAGTATTTGAAACTGTCATTTAGAAAGCAGTTTTTCCAGGTGAGGACACACAATTTGGAGGACATGAGCTACACATCAGCAAGTCCTACTTCATCATCAATCATCGATCAGGTCTTGCATCTATAAAGTAGGTAATCAGAGTGTTATTTTCTTTGCAGTATCTTGTTCATGTCGCCAAGAATGTTTGATATCAAGCTGATGCTCAACAGGCTGTTGAGACAGCTTTAAAATATGTCATTTATCTGTGAGACGCAGAATTGAATAGCTCAAACAGGTAGCCTGTAGTTATGGGCACTGTTTGTTGATTTATTTTGGTAAAGTTAATATAATGGTCTGCATCTGAGGAACAACATTCTTGTCAGTATTTATTGATATATTGATACTGTATGTTGTGGTGTTGTCATGTTTGATAAGGGTTAGGGGAAGTCTCTGACAAACAAAATTTAAGAAGTTTTCTATATTGCCATTAGGGCTGGGCGGTATGACAAAATTTTCATATCACGTTTTTTAAAAAAATCATATCGGTTTCATGGTAGTTGATGGTATTTTGCTCGGGTTCGGCCCACTTGACATGCTGCTGTGTTGTGCTATGGCCTATTCAAGTGCTGGAATTTGTTATTTACGTGACAACACCTGAACGCAACACAAGCTCCGCTCCATTAGTGCCGTGCTCGGTTATAATTTTCTCTGACTTTTTTTTTTATTTGTTTTTGTTTTGTCCTTAGATATCTTTATTTTCTTTACTGTTGTCCATACTATCGTTGTTGCTTTCTTACTATCACATTTACTTTACATCATTCCAATGTCATTCCTTGCTTGTTGACTTTCTATTTGGTTATATGTATGCACTTATCGGTGAATAAAGGGTTAATAAATCATAAATAAATCAATCATAATTATAATTGTCGGCTTGGGTCAGGAAAATGCGGCCCAAGTCATGCTCTAGTGTGCTCACTTGTCTGTGTGTGTGTGTGTGCACACACATGTGTCTGTGTGTGTGTTTGCGCGCATCAGGCGAAATGGGTGGGTGTGATACAGAGTACAGTGTATCATGACATGCCATCATGTAAATAAGATAAATAACATAAGGCTATTTAGTTTGTTTAATAAAAGGACAAGGTATAGACCTGTTCTATAGCCTGGATATGAAGCGTCCGTAGCGCCAAATAATATAACGGTAGTTTCTAAAGAGCTAAGACGGAAAAAAAAAAAAAAATCAGCAGTGGCGGTGTGCCGTTGCTAGCTGCATATAGGGGAAACACTGCTCTTTTTGGTATGAGTTCTTCTGGGTCATCATGTACAGTTGCTTCGCTTTCAGAACTCTCTCCGGCAGCCATTGTCACCTCTCAACTTTTCTCTACGCTCTCACTCTCGCCGGCTGTAGCATGTCTGTGGTGTGCAGTGGTGAAATGGGTCCCCGCTGGACGCTGTTTGGGCTATTCACCGACCGGTATTGCAGTATATGAAAAATTCATATCAACGAAAATAAATACTGGGTTTTGGTATGAACCGGTATACCGCACAGCCCTAATTACCATAGCTCAAAGCAGATGCTAGTAGGCTGTTTTTATTTGTTTGACCCTTTAAATTAATGTATTTAATTTTGATCTCTTCAAAGTTTATTGCTTATCTTATTTTAAGCAGATATCTGTAGCCCACAGAATAATAAAGTTCTAATGTTAATTGCATTGAAGACTGATATTTTAGATAATCTTTAAAATGCTAAATTAAGTTATTGTTGTATCAACTGTGTTTGTCTACAGTAAACTGTAGATTGATCTAAAGTAACACCCTGAACAGAATGTTACTGTAAATCCAAATAATTACAGAGATATGCTGTGTTTAGTCTTTACAGTAAAAGGCTGTGAAAATAAAAAACAGTATGGATACTGTAGAAATACAGAAATATACCATATTTCTGTTTTACTGTTTCTGTTTCAGTAATAGGTTGTAAAGTCATTTATACTGTAAAATTACAGTAAATTGCTGGCATCTGTACTGCCAGCTCTTTACTGTTATTTTACAGTGAAATTGTTTACAGTGTGGGTTTTCATTTCTACGAAGGTTGGTTTCTTTTTACCAGTATAAATCACCATGGCAACTTAGGCTGAACAGTGTACCTGCTTTGGAGCAGAACAAGTTAGCTTCCAACACCCCGACCACTGACCAATCAGATCCCTAGAAAAAAAAAATATTATTATCCTGACATGTAAGTTCTTAAAAAGAATATATATTTGTATAGGTCAGTAGAATCAGTTCCGTGATATCCCTTATCTAGAGTTAGTGAAGCCAGACAAACAACAGATATCCTGGTCATGTTGAAGTGGCGTCATAGTACAGGCGTCAGGTTGTCTTAAAAAGAAAATGAAACAAGACTGAGATGCCGATGTTCACCATTGTAACATTTACTATTTAGCACTTAGCATAAAGTACATGTGAGGCTGATGGGAATACCACCATATTTTTCAGTTTGGTCAGTTCGTCTGTTTATTGTTTGTCTGTCAGCAGGCGTACTACCGGCCCACTTCTCATGAAACTTGGTGGAAGGATGTAGCAGGGGCCAAAGAAGAACCCATAACATTTCAGAGCAGATCCAAATCACAGGGCAGATACACAAATTGTTTTTCCCCCATTCTAGTTGTGCCGGTATTTAGTCATAAACCCAGGACAATGTGAGTACCAAATTTCAGCAATCCATCCAATAGTTTTTGAGACATTTCACTGAAAACCAAAACTGTCATGCTGACAGTGGCATCAAAGGGATATTCAGGGAATCATTAGAGTCATGAGGATTCATTGTCTGTAAACCATGGATATCTGTACAAAAACTTTACCCTAATCCACCCAGTAAATGCTGAGATATTTCACAGAATACATGGAAACCTTGACCTGTTTGTGGCACCGTCCTTTTTTTCTGTTCTCTTGCTGCCACGCAGTATGAGATTGTTATCTTGTCAGCTGAATGTGGTGGGCTGCCTTCAGTGCTGCTCTGCCATGCGTGAGGATTCAGTCTGATGAACTGCTTCAAGACTGTTGGTAAAGGCCAATGCCTTGATGTCCCTTAACTATATTCTCTGCCTTTTCCTCTGAATGGCTTGGCAGTTTTAGTACTGCCTTCACACTGACACATATCAGCTCAGGTGTGGTCTGACAACAAGAAGATCAAACACTGAAGGTTAAATGAGGAAGAACAAGGAAACACTCAGTTGGGAATAAATTCAGCTGGGCTGGTGGAATTAGTGCACTTTGTATTTTCTATGATGGTAGAAATCATCATGGTGGTATGAAGACCATTTTATTCAAATAATTTTTAAACTTTAGAAAGGTCTTTTTCTGTGGTGTACCTTTGGGGTGCTGACACATAAACCCTGGAACAGGGGAAAGCCTAGCTCTTTTGAAGATGCCCTTTAATGCAGGGGTCAGCAACCTTTTATATGGTAAATATCAATGTAAGCTTCCTACACACTGTGAGATTTTAGCAATCTTAAGTTTAGTGCAAGCTACACTTGAGATTGCTTAAAGTGACATGGATCTAATAAACTTAGGTACCACATAAAGTTTGATGTACCATACAACATACAATGCAATAGCTTCCCATACTGAGTGTGCAAGGATGCTGCACAGGTTATTACCTCTTCAACTTTGAAGCACAACATAGAGGGTCACATTATCAAATAACCCAATGTTTTGTGGGCACTATATACTGCAGTGAATGTTGCTAGCTGCCAGGTTGCTCACCTGGCAGCTGCAACACTGCCATTATTTCCTTCCATGCTTCGTCCTTCTTTACACGATCATGGTAAGAGCTGGAGGACACGGCATAAAGGCAAGGCTTCTGCTGCCACAACTTGACAATGATTTCCTCTTTGCTGGAATCCCACACATTTCTTTAAGAGCTTTTTGCCTCCATGGTGAGCTGCTATCCATCTGTTTGTTTGGGTTTAGCGCCAGTGTATCATTTCATGCTGCATGTCTATTGGTTGGTCAGTAGACGTAGGTTGTTACAGCAGTCACACATTGCGATGGTCATCCCAAATTTCTGACACTGTCAGAATTTTATCCCAGGCTGTCTTTAGCCCCTTTTCCACCAACATTTCCAGGAACTTTTATTACCAGGAATCTATTTACCTGGATAAAATAATTCCTGGTAATCTGTGTGGTTTGCATTTCCACTGCACATCAAAGTTCTGGAAAATGTATTCAAATTAGCGTAATGACGTAGATGATTCGGCTGGTTACATGCCGTTGTAGAGAGAGGAGGGGCTGCTTGTCTCAGCAAGCAGCTAAGTTAAAAAGTATTTTAAGATATGTGTCAAACTAAGTTAGTCTACAGACAGACAGCTGTCATTTGAGCTTATTAGTAACAATTAGCTATCAGCTGGACTAGCGTGCTGTCCTTGTCTAAGACATAACATTAGTGTTGGTGGATTAGCGACTGTGGACAGAGCATATTGAATATCGCTGTCTACATCAAATCATAGTACAATATATGAACATTAACTCTGCAAAGGTTGATTCTGATAAAGTGAAGCAGAACAATATTAGAGAGGTCTTAGTACAGAAAATTCAGGCGGGCTCTCCAAAATTGCACTATGTTTGCATGTGATTTTTGTCATGTACAATCCTATATCTTTCATTTTTTGTTTCTGTATATCCCTAATGATGTTAAGGATGTTGCGAGTTTTGGAGGCCTGTATCTCCGTGACGGCTTGGCCTATTTGAGTGATTGACACCTCGTTTGATTCGTTAGAGAGTGCTTTGGCGCATATGTGTGGAAACAGCGGAGTCTCAGCTTTCATTTGAGATGAACAGCGTGTGTTTTGAATAACGTGTGGTCGAGTTAGAGCCCGAAATATACCGAGTGGGTCGGGTTATCGGTGCTGTATGGAGTTGGATTTGTTGTTGTTTATTTAGTTGTTGTTTGAGCTGTGTTTGGGGCATGTAAAAAGGGTTTTCACAGCCTTGTAGCCTTGTTTCACACTGTGTTTGCAAAGTCGCTCTCAAAGTCCCCCAGTTGACCTATGGCTAAGCCACGCCCCCCTCCACTCACTCGGACAACATTCAGTGACCGGTGCTATGGCAGGTGTCACAGTACACGGCATTTGGCAGGAGGCAACTGATAATATTTGGAGACATAACAATTAGATGTCATTGAGAAGCAACCAAAAGGACCTAAACTACGCATTGGAGGGATATATTCATCATTTTATTGTTGAGAAGGTCGATGAAAAGCTTAAATTACAAGCCAAAATTTACAGGTCACAGTGTAAGCGTGATAAACCGCATCTCGTTGCTGTCACCATCAAAGACAACAAGTCAAAGTGTCACTGAAGTTAAGGTTTTTAGCTCAGAATATGAGAAAAGGATAACAGCCTTTTTACCATCTTTACCAAGAGTGTCTCTCTGTTAGTTTGGTGCTACAGTATTTACACTGAATCATTCAGTATAACGTTTGCCAACCTTTGTTATCTTTGCGGTTAGATAAATGAATGAAGCTAAGCTCCAGAAGTTAACGTTAGCTTAACTAGAGCCCTTTGCACAACAGCCAACAATGATGTACGATCACCAAAGTACAAAACTAGAACAAAATAGGCTAATGAACTCCCAGCAAACAAGGTAACATGATGAACAACGCAGCTAGGAGCTAACGTTAGGCTAACTTTAGCTAACGTTAGCTAGAGATGTAAAAGATAACTTCATATTTCTTTGCAGCAAAGTGACAATATGTTGCCTCAAACGTACGTACGTACTTACCTTAAAACAGATGTAGACATCATTGTTAATCTTATTCAAGTTGAGTTGATATTGTGGTCTAATGTTACCGCACAACTTTACCCAAAGGAGACACTTTTCTTGGTTGAGATGTGGTTTAGCAAAGGGTAAAACATACACCCCATCGCCCAGCCTCTCAGGATACCTTGTGTCGGAGTTGCATGTACCCCATGCACACCGTTTGACCATTTTTAAACTTCAAATCTCAGAAAAAGCTCATAAAACCGAACGAAACGAACGAAACTACTTTCTGTAATGCATTTCAATGGACGTCCAGGCAGAGAATGTCCGAGTGTATGGGAATGGCTATACGCACTGTGACTGGCTCATCGCGTTTGAGGGCGGGATTTAGCCATACGTCAGTTGGGGGACTTTCGGGCTTAACTTAATGTCACTTACAGTAACGATTGTGGCTTCCGTCTATTCAAGCCATTTTCGAGTAATCTTCACTTCGTTTTCACCAGGCCGCTCGGCTGTTCACCGGTTACCGTGTCGTGTCTGTGTATGTGTGAGTATGGAGGAGTTCAGCGCTGGCACAGAGCCCAGAGGAGAACCGATACCGTTAGCGCATATCAATACTACGGTCTTTGATAATTTAGCCCCGGGCAAATTTAGTACAGGGTTTCGGTACACATCCTAAATCAAAACAGAAACGAAGTGGAGCTTGTGGAAATGAAATAAAGTTTGCAGCAGCTGCCCATGCCAGGAAGTGCGGAACGCTGCAAGAGTGTGTTTCACCAATCAGTGTTCTTCAGTACACAGCCCCGCCCCTCAAGAATTCTGGGTAATCTGAAAAGTCCAACCCCCCTTCTGGGTATATTTTTCAGGGAAAGTTTGGGGTTGAGGGAAAGTTTTTTACCTGGGTAATTTCGGTGGAAACACACAAAGGTTTTTTAAAATTCCGCGTAAATGAGAAAAGTTCCTGTGGTGGAAAAGGGGCTTTTGACTGCAAGACCATGACAACGGCCATCCTTGAACCTCTCTCACTGTGCCATGTAGGACTACTGTTTTTGAGCCACGACCCACGATATGTCTGTCTGTTTGTCTGAGACAGCCCAAACTCGCACAGTGTATACCAGGCTTTACATAGATAAAGATGGCCAGGTGTTCCAGTAGTGTTTGTTATGAGCATTTAATAATTTCACTTGATGCACAGATATGACATTTGACCTTGTTTATAACAATAGAGTTGTTGGCCTAGTTTTTGCTCGGCATCCCCTCTCTCAGTTATCTATTCACACACCCAAAACCATGTTGTGGTGTAGGCTACCAGTGCTTAATTTGAGCCAGAACGTACTGGAACGCATACCAGGATCTTTTCAGAAAAGGCCCTGGTGCGTTCCGGAACTAATTTGCATGGGTCTAGAACTTTTCACATCTAAAAACTACATACAGCCATATTGGCTGATGTCACTAGTGTTGCAGGGTGGAGTACCGTAGTACTACGGTGCCTCATGTACCACTACTGTGGGATAAGTTCAAAGTCCAATCGAAAGAGGGTGAGTGTCCATGCGCCATACAATAACGGCGCGTGCTGGCCACCTGGCACTCAATATGCTGCTGTAGTGGTTTGTTTTCCAGACATGTGAGTATCTTTGAGCAGTGAAAGTTATTATTTATTACTTGTCGGCAGTGATTTGTTTTCCACAGAGCTCTACGTGCGAGCATTTTACTTGCATTTGTGACTAAAAATAGTTTTGTGCCAGCAAAATAAATCATTCAGCAGGCTGTGTGAGTACAGATTTCAACCAGCAGCAGAAACAAAAGGCGAATCCTGCTGGTTGTGGGTTGAACGGGGGTCACAGACAGGAATACAGCGGTCAAATAGTCTACGGCGGCTCTGCGGCACAAGATAACAGCTTACCGGCGACAGAGAAATCCGACTCCAGGTCCAGTAGCCTAATTTCCTTTTTCGTTGGCGTCATGACTGCCCAGTAGTACCTGGACAAAAGAGCCGTGGCGGCACACAGGTATGTAGCGTGTCAGAGGAGAAACGAGCTGATTGCATTTCTCTCTTTGTGGCAGGTAACGGCCCACAAACCTCACCACACTTTAGGGACTGTTCTTTACTTATAAAGGGACTGTTCTTTACTTGTCAGGTGAGGAGGGTGGCTGGTTGATTTTTATTTTATTTATTCATTTTATTTTGATCCCCCCTATGTTAATCACTTATTGATGCTGTTTTTGAAGTATGAATAAGTCAGTAAGTAATTTATTCCATTGAAATATCAGTGATGTATTATACAAAAGTGATTTATCTTTTAATAAATGACAAAAGGAACATCTGCCTCATTTTTGCTGTGGTATTGTGATACTACTCAGAACCGTGATACTTTCACTGGTATCGTACTGTGGGTCCCAATTTTGGTACCGTGACAACACTAGATGTCACAACCATTCCATTCGGAGTTATGCAGTTAGGTGGCTCGGGTGCTGCTTAAAAAAGTGTTCCCCCACTTTTGGGAGCAGGGAACACTGCTCTCTCAGAGGCCAAAAGTGTTCCCCTACTTCTAATTTTACAAATTAAGCACTGTAGGCTACCAATAAGTAAAATGTAAACTACCACTAGTGTGAACTCTGTTCCTCTCTCTTTCGTGCTATGTCTGGTATGCATGTTGATACTTACAGCTGCACATATTCCTCTGAGTGGTCTGTCTCAGTTGACATGTAATATAACAAGATGTGAATGCAGACTTTATGTCAATATTATCTGCTTTTTCATGTGCTACTGAAAGTGGCTTGGTGAGCCAATGCTAGCATACATGCCATAGATTGCTGTTCTCAGCAACAATATCGATGTTTTGGGTATCAACAATTTAATAACACATTGTTTCAAACAGTGGTTCTCAAACTTTTCTTAAATAATGTATCCCCTTCGAAATAGTTTTCTTAGCGAAGTACCACCTGACCAGTGCAAAGTATTTTTGGTAGAAAACAACACATTCTCATCCCAAATCATCAAATATCATCATCCACTACTTGGTCAGTGGACCTTGGCATCTGCCTATGATGTGCTTGGCATCCTCCTGCATCTGTTGTTGATGTTCTGGGTTGCCGTGTAAATTGGCGCTTGTGACATGCATTGTGTCTTTTCAAAATACACTTGTACACTTGTACAGGAAATGTACAGTTTCTGCCACGTAGATGCAAACGGTCTTTTTCAAAAGGAACTCACAATGTTGGTAAAACACCTTGTAGTTACATTTATTTCCTTGTGCAACAAAACCATGTGGTTAGGTTGAGAAAAAAATCATGGTTTGGTTCTACATTTTCACTGGCAGCCAACAGTGGCCTCCTGAGAGAAAAGAGTTTGTTGGGCCCAAGCACCTTTCGTTGTGGTATGATACACTGCCGGGTGCCGTTGTAAACTAAGGTTGCCCTGAGGCATATCATACCGCCAAGAAAAGTACCTTTTTGCATTGGTGTCTGACACAGAAATCACCGACAAAGCCATGCTATTTGATGACTTTGAAATAAGAGCGGGCTGTAGAAACACACAGTGAACAAATGTAAATGTGACTGCATTTGTTGCAGCAGTTGACTGTTCGTGACAGTTTGTGATTCCATTTAAAATACCAGTTTACCAAACCAAACATTTGGATTTTTTAATGAATTTATTATAGTATTGTTATTTTTGCTGTAGGAGTTATGTTTGACCTTTTTTTTTAAATTCCCACTTTATAAAAAAAGAAAAAATAAATCTCACGTATCCCCTGCAATACTCCAAAGTACCCCTATAGATACCCATAAACCATTTGAGAATCACTGGTTTAGAAGATACAGTTTGTGATATTTTGTATTTTTAGTTTTGCAGACCAAACAATGAATGGATTCTACTATCATGTATTGTGTGTATATTCACCTGTAGTTTTTATTTTCTCATTGTGTATTGCAGTGATAACAGGGTAAGTGAAAACAGGTGTAGGGACATATTGATTCACCTGCATTTACCTGTAGGTTATTTTGATTTAATCCTACATACATCATTCTGCTGCCCAAATACTCATGAGAGCACCAAATATGTATTAGTCTGCTGCTGAAAGTAGTTCCCAACAAATGCACCATCCCTCCTGTTTCAAAGACATTTGTCCAAACCTACAGTTCATGTAGTGCAATTCAGTAGGCATCTATGGGCTCAGAGCTGAGGGCCACAGACAGGGTCACTATGTCAGTATTGGGAGACAGAATAACACATTGTTGTTTTGGGTTTGGAGGTGAGTGTTGGTGGGTGAGTAGTTCATTTACCTTGTAAGACAGAGGACATTTGCCTTTTTTTGTGACAGCAACCTTAATTTTATCAAACCTTAACAGTGACTTTTGGCGTCAGACATCAACGACAAAAAAAAGCCATCCTTTCACGTTGGCACGATACGTGGCCGGTCACCAAGGGAGAAATGCGGTGGGACAACATCAAAAGTAAAGGGGGCAGAAGTCCAAGTAGATTTGGCAGTAGGGGTGATAGATGGGTCCAAAAACCACCATCTTTCACTCGGGAGGCCGGTGCTTGATTCCCGTAAGACTGTAAAACTAAACTCTGTTATTTTTTGCTAAATCCAGCCATGTGCTTCCGTTGCCTAAACCCATCCACGTGCGTGTTGGCCTAAGGTAACCTTGTGTGTTTGCTGTTGAAGAAAAAAACTGTCAATTCGCAGTGTTGTGCCGACGTAGTGCGTTGATTTTGAAAGATAATGTATCCAAATTGTACATTTCCTGTGAAAATGGAAGTGTTTTTTTTGAAAATAGGCATGTAACAGGCAGAAATTCACACAACATCCCAGAATGTCAACAATGTACCCAGGGTACCTTGCATGTCATATGTCAATGTGGAAAGTCCATGACCAAATGTCAGAGTGAGAATGTGTTGCCATACCATAGCTGCCATGCACACACATTGGAAATAAAAGAATTTCAAAATCTTTCAGTTTTGAAGTTGAAGTTTTGAAGAACTGTTGAACACTGATGATCTTGTGATCTCTGTCTTTAGGGTCAGTGTCATGAGAACAGCATTTTGTGTCCTCATCTATCACTGCTGCATGTACTGTCACTCTGCACCGTGATGCACATACAGAGGCCTCACTGACCATGCAGTAACAGCCAGGATAGTGTAATAAGAGTAGGATGATAACAACCCTTCTTGCCTTTCTACACTTCTATTAGCAACTTAGAAACTTATTTAAATTTCATTTTTTTGCAGTTAGACGGCCTGACCACTAGATGACACCATGAGATAGCCTGACTTTTTACATTTTTTTTTAAATGTTGTGGGTTGTATTAATATTTATATTTAGTACATGTATAGCGTGATGGCTTTTTGTGTGCCAGTGTTATAAATAGTAATGGAGGAGACAGCAGCAGGGCGCAGTGGCAGTACTCTGCAGCTCACTGTCTGCCAATGATACATGCACATCATATAGGTGTAACCACTGTGTGAGAGGCACATTGAGTCTGTGCTGTATGATGGCTAACTGCTTAGAGGGCTGCTGATTTTGCTCATCAGTCCCTCCTAAGACCTGCAGCTGAAATTATCAGTCAGTGAATACAAACCCAGTAAAGCTGCTCTTTTATCCTATACTTTCTGCCTCTCATTTTAGTACAGCACAATGTAATAGAGTACGGACATACTGTGCAGTTGAGTGTAGTGTTGTGAGGTGTATAGGTCCGCAAGTACACTATAGTTACTGTCATCTTTCCCAGTCTTCACTGGGGAACCAATTAAAGGAGGGAAAGTCTTCATCCTTTCCTGACTACTTGTTTCTCAACATTACTGGCAAACTGGAATGACTTTGTTTACTGGTGATATTTTGATAGTGCTATCGACATCTGACACTCAAATGCATACCACAATATCTGTGCATTTTTGTGTTTCATTTTGACTATGAAATATGTTTAATTAATGTACAATACCAATGCTCTTGCATGTTTTAGCCAATTAATAATTTTTCAAAGCATGTTGCTTTTGTCTTAGATGTTTATATTTCAACCCTACATTCAGCAATTGTTTTCTAGTCTTTTCTTGAATTGAATGAAGTTCACAGTGAATGTATTGTGTGTTTCCACTGTTATCAGGGATACATTATTGCTGGGTGGAGAAGCACTTAGAAGTGCAGATTGATTTTAAAAGTCTGCACTGCAACATAATATTACATATATTGCACAGCATCCAGTGGAAGACAGTGGTAATGGATGGTGGTAAAAAAAACATTTTAAAATGCAAAGACATATGCTTTGCTCAGGCCATTGATTTAAAATATGCATAATTTTTAGTCAATAAGCTAAAACATTGGGGCATTGGTAGCGTAGTGGATAGTGCCAGCGCCCCATGTACAGAGGCATTGCCTCGTTGCAGTGGCTGCGGGTTTGAATCTGACTCGCGGCACTTTGCTGCATGTCAGTCCCCACTCTCTCTCTGTCTCCCCATTTCACTCTCTGTCCTGTCATTAAGGCAAAAAGCCCACAAAAATAATCTAAAAAAAAAAAAAAGCTAAAACATTTAAAAAAAACTGATACGGTCCTTTAAGATTTTTTTTTTTTTTTAAATTGAGGTGTGCGTAATGTGCAACTAACTTGCGTGACATATGTGCAGTAGTCATAGCTTACTGACATAAACTTTTACAAATGCAACCAGGCAACACCTTGGTATTAATTCAGCAGGAAAAAAATAAACAAACAAACAAAAACCCATTAGAATCACATTAAATAAAAGTCAAAAAGTCCATTGCAAACACAAGGTGTGATAAACAGGAGCTTAGCCAAACAGAACACATGCACTGGTCATCTCTGCATCATGTTACACTCATGTGTGTTTCTCTGGCCTGTGTGACAGTCAGGTTAATTTTCATTGTCCTGAAATACTGCTGGAAAAAGGTTACATCTGACAAACGCACGAGTTGTGGAAATTAAAGCAGTGTATTTATGCAGGGATCTGTGCATGCAGGGTGCTTCAGGCGCTTAAGCTCTCCCAATCCCTTTTCCATTCTCTGAATGTGCTGCATATAAAGCAATCCATTAGTCTTAGCTTTGCCAGAGATTTTAAGTGGACACCTGTCCATTAAGACCATCGTTTCAGCGGCGGCTCATCTCTCAAATTATTTGCCCTGAATTAAATTCTCCCAAATGTAATGGAATGCATATTTATAGTATTTTCTCCCCATTTCTGCCATCCACAACTGTCCATCTCGTTTTATCACTTTAAAAAAAAAGAGCGTCTGCTTCATATTAATATTTGGTTCCATACAGCTTCTCTCAAAAGGCCAGTGATGCACAGTGGCTGCCTGGATCTGAGCCGCCGCTTCGACAACATTTACATGAACCAGACGTGATGTGAATACTCTCAGTCAGAGTAAGGATACTTCGCAGTGCTTAAAGAAACAAATTAGAGGCCAAAACGACACACAGTACGTACAAAGAAAATATTTGCAGGACCTACTGTACTATGATGCTTCGGAGACTGATTTAACACACCCACGGCCACATCACAGAAAAATGTCCTAACTGTTTGTTCTGTCTCAACTTATGTTTAAAAGATGGAAAAATCCTGTCTTATCCTATTACAGAAGCAATTACTAAACTCACGGCTGTGTCCCAATCTATCACAGACCTCCTATTGTATCAAAAGAAATCCTAACTATAACTGTGATTTTAATTATTCAGTCAGCAATCATCCTGTCATACCTGTATCTATGTTTACAACGTATGCAGACCAGTGGTGCCCCCAGAAATTTTTCATGGGTCCACTGAAAATCTTAGGGTGGCACACAAAAACCAAAAGTCATAACTGAATTTCAGGAATTTGATTATGCTGTTTAAGTATATAGGCTAGCTGATAACTATTTTGAGATCCACAACAATCATAATGTGTTTTGTATCTATACATCTTAGGAAATGCATTGTTCTTTAAATAGGCTGATTGTCCTATTCCAAAAAAAGACAAACATACAGGAGTCCGTTGATTGTAAGGATATCTTGAGGTGAGAGTTCAAAGGACCCCACTGAAAATGGCCATGCCACTCTTTTCCTCACTAACATTTTGACTAACCTTGAAGTGTTAAAAAAAGATGGATATTTAATTTTAGCAAGGAGGAGTCTGAGGTACTAATCATGTCAGTGGAGGAGGAGAGAAAACCCTACCATTTTGGGAAGTCCCTATCATTGTCATATAAAGCTAACAACACTGCTGCCATTTTCAGCAGTTATTTTATTGAATTTAGGACAGGGTCTATGCCTTTCTGATTTAGATTTCCCAGCTGGAAAATCCCTAAATTAGGATGGCTCTGTGATAAAATCCTATCCTAAAATACAATATTTTTTCCCTGTATGCAGTAAAGAAACATGTTTCTGTTATACCAAAAGACTCAGGACCTTTCTATGATGATGCCAGACATGTCCATGCACTCAAACTCACTGACACCTTTCAGACTTAGACTCTTGATCCACAATCAGTTGATTCCACACATTTATTGAGTGTAGCCTTGTTTCTGCTTAACCTGCAAATGACACAAAGTTTTATCATGTGCATTTCAAAGAGAGGACACTATTTTTCATCAGAGTCGGTTACAAATGCTGCAGCAACTACTGATTCAATAATGCTGCAGTTTCATACAGATTATTTGGTTCAATTCATCTGGTCAGTCTTTGCTCTTCATGCTATTCTATATATCGTTATTTGCAGTCTACATTGGACTACTCAGGAATGACATTTCTTGGCATGTCAGTGGTGCAATGCATTATCATAGACAGTTTAAAGTTTTATGAAATTTAAAGGTATTTGGGTGTTTTATGCTTGTGCATCCAAATTTCAAATATATGTGGATGGTGTCAGTGAAACAGATATATGAGACCATGTTGATGATGGAATTTTACTCTTGTTTATTATCTTTTTCTTAAAGAATGAATACACTTTTCAACAGATTTATGGTCTTTTCCACGATGGACATCGCTTCTGCTGAAAAGAGTAGGCTAAGTACCTGAGGTATGACTCTGAGAAAAAGATGTGTGACACAAATGTTATCATTTACATTCAAAGGATTTAAGAACATTTTAGTGAATTTACACAAATCAGCCTCACTAAAGTGCCTCACTAAATCTTGTTGAATTTTGAATTTGGATTCATCTTGGAACTTGTTTGAATTAGGTAATTCATCTAAGTGAACCTTCTGATATGTTATGATAAATTATGTAAAAGTACCTTCTTGAGGTGTCATAAAAAACAACTGAATGATGTTTGCTCTGATGGATTATCTGCCATTGCAAATTTAAAGTCTTGTAAGTTGATTTGATAGTGTTTTGAAATAGGCAAAAAACAATGGCTGCCTGGAATGACAAAAAAAAGCATAAACCTCCATAAAATGGTCATCATTTCTCTTTACTTCTTTACATTTCAGATGAAAAACATTCATCTTGACACAGATGTAAGATCAGCTGATAGCTTCCATGCAGTATTTCATGATTCAAAGTGATTATGACTCGTGAGGAACAGTCAGCCATAGGTGTGTGTGTCTGTTTGTGTTTTTGTGTGCATATATAGATCAATTGACACTTTGCATATTAATCAATGACAAAACATAGACACCCACAGCCCCATCTCCACAGCGCCGGTGTCGCCTTACTGGGGTCTAAATCAGGAAGGAGTGGCCGTGGCAGTGATAAGATCGAAGGCCTGCTGGTTCCTCCTCTCTCTGCAGGGTTTTCCTCTGAGCACATTATGGCAATGAGTTTGAGGCTTAAAGGGCCGGTGTGTCAGCCCGGTGCCAGAGGCATAAGCCCCAGTCATTCCATCAAGCCTGAAATTAATTAAACAAAGCCCAGCCTCAATCACGAGAGTGCCAGCCAACACTGAATGCAAGGAATAAAAGGTATTGGGTTTTTTTTTTTTTTTTTCATTTCTGTTCTTTTTAATGAGTGCAGTATGTGAGGGGTGAGCAGGCTCATATTATCATCTTATTTTTACACCTCATGTTTCACATTAAAGCTACAAAGCAGCATTTTTGTTATCATGTTTGTGTAACATATATAAATATTTCCAGATGGAAGAGAAGGACACAACAGAAGGGACTGTTCAAAAGTGGGCAGTTTGCATCATGTAATATGATTTAGTACTCTTTGTTCACTGCAGTTTCTGGATTGGATTCTTATGATGTATGAAGAAGAATATGGGCCAAAAAAAGTTTGATTATATATTATATCCAGTATACACCTCAGAGACAGTATGACAAACACTAATACAGTACAGGTTGTCTTTATTTGGACCGATGGACTGGAGAGAAAGGGGGCTAGGATTGCAGACTATGAAAAGTGAAGACAGCTAAAAATACAACCTATTTATATCTATGTCTACATATATATCTATATCTATATCTATATCTATATCTATATCTATATATTCCTAACTTACATATTATATATAGCATGTACTGGTCAGTTGTTACAGTTACAAATCACCCACTCAGTGTATTGTTGCTGTGTGGCTAATTATATCCCTTTGTTACAGTAATTAAGTGTAATTTGTAAAAAAAAAAAAAAAAAAATTACTTGATTGAAAAGAGAGGTGGTTAATCCCACATGTTTGTAGTCAGTTGTGTAGTGCAATACATTATTATTTTTATTACATCAGGTACACTCCTTGCAGACAGTATGGCAACCACTAAAACAGTACAGGTTGTCTATATTGGAGGTAATGGATTGGTGTGAAAATGGGCTAAGAGTGCAGAATGTATGAAAAGTGAAGACAGCTAAAAAATACACACCTATTCAAATATCCATATCCAAATATGCTTTACATACATATTGTATATAGAATGTAGTGGTCTAGTTCAAATCACACACCCACTGTATTGTTGCTGTGTGGCTAATTATATCCCTTTGTTACAGTAATTACTTAGTAATTTAACAGGTAAAAATTTGGGCCAATGTGATAAAAAATAGAAAATAAAAATAAAATAAAAATTGGAACTCGCGTGATAAAGAAAAAGAGAGATGATTAAATCACAGCTTCAGTCAGTTGTTTGGGCCAGTGCATGATTATTATTTTTATTATATCAGCTACACACCTTACAGACAGTATGGCAAACACTAACACAGTGCAGGTTGTCTTTATTGTAATTAATGGACTGGGAAGGAAGGGGGCTTAAAATTGCTGACAGTTTGAAAAGTAAAGACAGCTCAACTTCTTTATATCGATATCTATTTATCTACATCTATATATTCCTTACATAGCTACATATTGCATATAGTGTGTGGTGCTCTACTGGTACAGTTAAAAATCACCCACTCAATGTATTGTTGCTGTGTGGCTAATTGCTTTCCTTTGTTACAGTAATTAACTGTAATTTACAAATAAAAATTTGGGCCAGCATGATAAAAAATGAGGAATAGTTAAACCCACAGCTTTCTTTAGTCAGTTGTTGGTTAATATGCAGTATACACCTCACAGACAGTATGACATACACTAATACAGTACAGATTGTCTATATTTGGATAAATGGATTGGGTCAAAAGGGGGCTAAGAGTGCAGACTGTATGAAAAATGAACACAGCTAACACCCTTACATACAGCAGTGGATCTTCCCAGATGGGGGCGACAAAATTTGCAAATGTGTACAAACCATTTTTCTTTTACTATAGCTTTCTTTATTAAATTGTGTATTTGATTTTTAAGGGGGCAGTGCAGTGGGAAGCTCGCCCAGGGCACCGTATGCACTAGGTCTACCAATGCTTACATACATATTGTATATAGTATATAGTGGTCTACTGGTACAATTACAATATCCACTCACAGTATTGTTGCTGTGTGGCTAATTATATGCCATTGTTACAGTAATTAACTATAATTTACAAATAAAAATTTGGGCTCAACATGTGGAATCACATGATAAAGAAAGAGAGACAGTTAAACCCATCAGCTTTCTTTGGTCACTTGTTTGGTCTAGTGCACATACTACTGTCCAGCACACAGGCTCAACTCAGCCCTCTGAATAATGGTGGTGGGGGCGGCTGTGGTGGGGGGGTTGATGGATAGCTGCTAACCACGGGGCCTGAACGCCTCACAATCCAGGTATAATTAACAGCAGCTATTTAATCTAGTGGCGGCTGCCAACGGAGAGCAGAGGGAGGAGGCTGAGGCTGTCTGGCCTGGGAGGGATTGCAGCTTTGTAGCCTCTGCAGGATTTGTTTCACCTCTTTGTCTGCTCAGCCTAAGTGGCCTGACAGGCAAAATGTCTCCCGACCTGGCATTGTTATCTGGCTGAAATGGACCTGGTCCAATCGCATGACAAGCCCTGTCTCGGTTCAAATATCCCCTCCCTCTGCTCTTTCTCTTTGTGCACATTCTATTTGTTGTGATCGTGTAAAATGTATGACACGCAACCAGAATATAGCAGAACCTTTGTTCTACCAGCCTCCACAGGTCAGGAGAGAAAGCACCGTACTGAAGAAACTGAAATGTGTTGTGCTTCACCAAATGTATTACAAATTATGGATACAATAATTACCGTTTGTGGTGTTTCTTTATGTATTTTTGTTCCTTCCATGCAGCAAATATTTTCCATTTCCAGAACTACAGTATAATATCAGCTTTCAGCACGGTGACACTTATTTTATTACTGTCTTACTTTTATTGTTGTTGAAGTTGGGTTATCATTGTGCAATGTAGACTTACTTGAAAAGTTAACAGTCACACAGGAAGTTTGTGGCATTTGAATGCTGATACCTGTGGTTTGCAGAGTTAAAGTATGGTTAAGATGGTCTGGGTATTAAAAGAACAACCTCCTTCTATTAATCAATGGTATTGTGAGATTTTTAGACTCTGCTAATGGAGGAATTAGGAGCAGAGCACTTATATTAACGGTAAGGAGAGTGATGATGGAGATCTGGGAACCACTTCTGCTTTCAGTGCCACCTCACACTGTGAACACTTGTAGCTTACCACAGATTCAGATAGTATAAATAACAATTATAATCAAAAGCTCCTGTGCTATAAATGATGTACTTTACATGAAATACAGCAGTGAGAAACCTGCTCCTATAGGTGCAGTACAGCAGAGATCAAACAAGAGATTACTTTTTTACTTTTATTTTCACTTTGGGGAATTATTGTGATATTAGTTCATGTTCAGCATGACATATTTGATGCGATCCTGCCTTAGCTGGTCATCTTATTTGATAAATGTCAATAAATGGAAGAGCACTTACAAAAGAAGCTCCTTTCAGCATTTCCCACTTGGTGTTGGCATGTCCTTTTGACTCTCTCTGTTGTCCTTGTTTCCTCCCCTGTTGGGATTGATTCCTTTAAAGGCTCTAAGTGTATGTTTGAAACTGTCTTTGATTTGTCAGCAGGTGGGATTATCATGCAGAAAACACAGCTTCGTTTGTCGGTGAAGGGGGGGGGGGTTTCAAGTTACACACTTGGAAAACAGTTACTTTCAGGCCCTGTTTAGATCCATGATTACCTCCCTTGCACAATCAAAGTAGTTATAATGAAAATGCAACAAATCACCATAGAATCCCCAGTCTTTTGTCTGGCCCACCTCCACCCCACCCCTTCTCTCCTCACTGAAAGAATAGCTCTGACATTTCAGCCTGGGAGCGGAGAATAGAGGCAGTTTGTAATGTGTGCAGCCTTGCCTTTTCTTTCTCCCCTTGTAGTAGTACTTAAGTGTCATGTTAAGCCCAAGGCAGGGAAGACTCTCAATGACCTACTCTGGCTCACAGTTTGTGTTTACTGTATTCTGTGGTGGCTAAAGCACCAGCAGAGCCCCGTCTCTTATCAGCACATAAAGTCGAACAGATTGGAGACTCAAATTTCCCCTTCCAGCCAATGTTGGTTTTCCATTGTCTGTGCCTGACAATAGTTTCACATACCCTAGAGCTTGAGTTTCTCTCTTCTTTATTTTGCTGCATATTACCCTCTGTGTGAGTGCCGTGTATTTGCAAGCCAATAATGAAGTTGCCCAAAACAGGCCCCTTGCTGGGGGGCAGGGGGCCCGGGCACCAGGGGTGCCACGCTGTCAAGGTGATTCCTGTGTGAGCTGTCAGTGCAGGTGCTCTGCAATACATCTGTTTCAATAGAGAGAGTTCCTTTGCTTAAAATAACAAACATATTGTTCCTGACAGAAGGACATGCTGTGTACACAGTACCTCATGTATTTCATTAAACTTTCTTTTGAGAATAACCCTCTTCTTATACATATATGAGTATACTGTCTTTATTTTGATCAGTGGATGACATGTACATTTATTAAAATGCAAAGTACAATTATGAAGTAGTAGTAGTAGTACTCTTACTTATACTTATATTTCAGAGGGACAGCTATTTGGCAGCTAAAGTTACTGACTACTTTGAAGATAAAGATTTCACTTTTTATCTGAAACACATGAACAGATTACAAAATTCTAAAATACAGTATGATGTATTATGTATAGATTTAAATACCCAATAGAGTAGTTAAAATAAGCTCAGACTAAAACATTAAAAAAGTTGTATATTAGTACCCTGAAAAGGGCCATTCTGCATAATTAGCAACTGTACTTTTAACCTCTAACTCCGCCAGGAAGCCAACGTCCTCGCTCACCCCCTCCTCTGTTAAATGGTATCTCCCAGATGCACTGCGTCATCAAACCATGTGATGTTTGGTATTGCCGGATTCAGGAAGCTCTTGACTTTTCAAACATTGTTTTTCTTTTATTTACTATGTCTTTCGCACCAGAGCAGTCTAAACACACATAGTTTAAAATCGCGATGAGTGGTGACAAGTCATGTCATGACGTTCTTTGATGGAAAAAGTTAAAGGATTACTCGTGATCTTATGTGGAGTCATTGGCGGGGACTTAGCTGGTTTATAAAAGGTAAGAGTCTCACTCCTACCACTATTTTTGGCTGAGATATACCGTCTAGAAAGTGGGATCATAACTTTCACGTTTCATATGGCTTTATTCTGGTGATGTTTATGGTGTTTCTGTGTCAAAAACAACATCAGCTATCATAATCACACCTGATTTTGATAAGGTACAATGTTTGAAGCTGGCTGAGTATTGTTAGAACACTGACAGTACTGTTTTGAAGCTGAGTGATTGACTTGTCTTTTGGAGCTCCGCCTAGATCTTTTCGTGGAAAAAACACTGTAGAATGGTCATACTCTGAGCAATCTTCTTCAAATTTGAAACAAGTGTTCATTGATAGTGTGCCTACAGACCCATAGTAGCATTTACCTGCTCAGATGAAGCCACAGACAGTTATTCATCCTGAAATACATTTTTTTTTTTTTAGGCAAAATCTTCAATTTTTTTACTGACTTCAAAGGCCCATTACTCTGTCTCTGTATCACCTAGAGTGTTTCTGACACTTTCACAAGAAACATCAGGGAGTTTTCTTTCTGGCAAGACCTCATGCATGCATGTAGTCATTTTTGGGTATGTGATTTTAGGCGTTTTTGCTACAAAATGGGGGTGGAGTACAAACCTAAAGTAAATTTAGGTCATAATACTTATACTTTTTCAAAGTAAATGTTTGCTCTGTTGTACCTAACATGAAGTACCTGAAAGCCACACTTGAGTACAAGAATGGATATCATACCAGAAAATGACTTTGGTAGAAGTTAAAGTTACCTATTACAAAATTGCTTGAGTAAAAGTCCTAAAGTATCTGATATTTGCTGTACGTAAGTATCAAAAGTGATTGTAGGATATTAAATGTACTGAAGTATTGAAAAGAAAAGTACAAGTAAAAGTTGTAAAAAAAACAACAACAAAAAGAAAACCAAAACAAGCTGCCAGAGTTTTGGACGTTATTTCTTTGTAACATGTACACCACCTTTAAAATGGAGCGTACATTTCACTTGAAGAAAATTTTTTTTTCACAACTTAGAGGATTTAAAGAACAAAACCCAGTTTTTTCTTTCCTCCCATTCCTTCATTCATCTATCTTTCCCTTCTGCCATCCTTCTGTATTTTGTAGTAAATAAGTAAGTAAAGTATATAAGATGCTTACGGAAAACATAGAGGAGTGAATGAAAAATGCCCATTACACTTTACCAAAGCCTGAGGGGACATCTTTAAATGTGTTTTTTTTTCAACCATAGAAAGAAAAAAAGAAAAAAACAAAGAAACAAAGAAACAAAGAAGACAACGGAAAGCACTAAATCTTCACAGCTGAGAAGCTGGAAATACATAATGCTCTAATTATTACTTTCATTTAGGTAAATGATTGGACTGTTTCACCCATCACTCATTTTGGTGCATGTTAAGAATAATCTAAGGTTGTGCGTTTAAGTAATTCAAGGAACAATTACTACACACAAAATATACTGGGTGGACATTTCAGAGACTATAAAATAACTGACCTCATTCTTCTTTGTGTGTGGTTCTTATTGTATTTGAGCATTATCCAGTTTTCTTTCTTTGTTTGATAGTTGTTTCAGCCAACAGAGGAGCATGCATTCAACTGAGCTAAGAACATAAAAATAACCAGAATTGGTGATAAAAAAAATTATCACCTCAAAGTGACATTATTGGCTTTATTTTAAACCCAGACTGAAGAGCTTCTTTTCATACCTTCATTGATGACCGAGTGAAGGAATCATCATTCATTCATGTTAGACTCATGTACTCATGAACAACAGGTGCAAAATGTTTCCCCTATTCATGTCTCTACTCCATACTATGCTCTTAATTCTTTTATATGACAGCAGCAGGTTGGATTATCTATGTTTGCTCTAATCCCATGGATATGACAGTTGCATCCTCCATTGCTAAACGGCACAAACAAGTCAGCTGACAGTACACATTGAGTGCTGTAGTACTAAAGAAGCAGTGGGGGGAGCTATAATGTTAGCCAGTCTGGACTCCTATGGCAGCGGACAGATTGGGCTCGGGGTGAATGGGGTCAGGAGACTATACTAAACAGCAGATTCATGTTGTTTTCACATGAATATGCATGAACATATTTTATTATGATTAGGATTGTTACCTGACTTTCACTGGAGGGCATCCTGTGACTTCAGTGCTGAACATATGAGATTAGTTTATCATAAACTACATGTAATAAGTAAAGGAATATACAACATGTAAGGACAAAAATGGAAAAACAAAGGCCTTGAACTAGACTGCACACTTCATGACAGGGTCGTAGACCAGGACCCCCCTTTCATGTTTAGTGGTGCTCGTGCACATTTCAGTTGAAGCACAGAGCTTTAAGGGCCCTGAGTTTGGGGCCTCCCTAATATCCCAACATGTGCAGCCTAGGTATTTTTACAAACAAGTCTTTTTATTATGATGTCGTCCACTGACTTTATTTTTTACATTTGTCCACAATCCATTGAACACAACTGTTGGCTTCTCCCTCCTAATGACCTTGACCCCTGGGTGCCCAGGATGAGTGGCTCTGTCTTGTTACACTGGCACTAGGATGCACATTTAGTACACTCATGCACAGAAACATGTGCTGATCTGACACACATGATAATCTACCATAGATATAAAATAATGGATATGGCCACTGTAATGTCACCCACTGGTTTGTGGACTCCCGTTTTGAAGCCTTAAATTCGGCATTTCGGCCGTCGCCATCTTGTTTCTTTAAAGTCATAAGTGACCATATTTTGGTTAGAGGCTGGAGCTGTGAAGGAGCAAGGAGTGGATTGGTCTGACATTATCAGCAGACAGTCTGTCACACAAAATGGTACGCCATTAATCATGCCTAACTTTAAGCCTTAATAAAATGTGGATGGGTAAGTTGCGCAAAAATTCAAAGCCCTGTACAGTTGTCATGAATGTTGCAATTAGCTATAGAGAGCAAACTGTTTTTTGTATCAGGCTGTAAAAATGTTTATTTCTGTTGTAAAGTTGAGCATTTTAACATGGCCGATCAAAGAACTGCAGCTTTTGGCACTTCTGCTTTGGCTGCATTTGTCAGCCCTGCAGGTTGTCCACTTGTACTCTTTCGATCATCAGCTGATGCTGACCCATCCACCACCCCATACTTGGACTTCTGCCATCTTAACTTTCATCGTTGTCCTGCCATGTTTTCCCCTGATGCCACCGTCACGTATTATGCCAACATGAAAGGATGGCTTTTTTCAACAGTGTCTGATGCTGGAGGTCACTAACCAGTGCAGGTGTAGCCAGTGCAAGCCAGTGGATTCTGGGGAGAATACTTTCTCCCCTGTGTGCTGCTTATTTCAGCTAATCTCTATAAACAGATATTTGCATATTAGTGTAATTTGGTAAATGTAAACTGTGATGAAAATTATATTTCATCATTCAATCAGCTGTGCGTGTCTGACTTTGGACAGTAGAACTGTTGAATGGATTAGTGGAATATGTTAGTTTTAGTAGTGGCTATTAGCAGTTAGCTCCGCTTGTTGGCTGCTGAACCGCAGCAGAGCAAGCAGCCACTGGACTGCTGATCCCTGCAGGACTCCACTCACATCCGGACATTCTCAAGAAGGTTTATGGGTTAATTGCTGTTTGACAGGCAGGTAGGAGGCTTGGTTATTTGTGAGTGTAGCTTTGCTGGTTGTGAACAGTAGGACTCAGCGGAGTTTTCTCCAACAGAGCTGAAAGTTTAGTTGTAATCACCAATTCCATGAGACTAGCTGTTGTTGATTTACAAAGAATTCAGACTGAAATAGTTATTTATCTGTGTGCAGTGTGTGAGGGGTGAGCAGGCTCATACAGTGAGATTGATAAATCAGAGTTTACAATGAACCTGGGAAGAAAATCTAATTGTCTCATATTAGTTATTTGTCCTGTTAAAGTTTTTCAGACTATAAATAGAGAAATGTTGAGCTTTTCAAATGATGATTTGTAAGTGTGTGCTCATAAATCATCTGTAAAAACTTTCAAAAACTCTGCTTGAGAGAGTTTGTCAGCATGTAGAAATTATTTATAGTTGTAAAACAATATATATGTCTAAATGAAATCTTTATACAATCTGCCACCTTGATTCTAATTTCTGAACATGAATTGGATTAGTTTAAAAGGAGGAAAAAAACTGAGTAAAAGTAATGGCTAAAATGTCATGACACTCCGTCGAGTAAAACATTTTGAGTTATCGTCAGCTAAAACTTAGGATAAAAAGATAAAATTGACTAAAATGTGACTAATACTAATAAGAATTCTTGCCTGAAGACTAAGACAAAGGCCTAATCTAAAATAGCTACCAAAATTAACACTGGTCTGCATATGAATGCAAAAAAAAAAAAGGAAAAAAAAGTTAATAAAAAGCTAAAACCTCATCAGAGAATAGCAAAAGGGTTCCAAGACTGCATTTTGGTTAATGTGTTCCGCCTCCTTTGCTCTCTGCACAGACTGTTTACCTGCCACTAAAATATGGTTGTCCAATACTACTTGGATTAGCAGACTACAATTGGAAACCAGAACGTTTCTACCAAAATCTTGTCCAGTTGCTTACAGATTACGCATACATATGGAGATATTTGTTAATAGAGATGAATGAATAACCTTCAGAATACAGATATGGAGGTACAATGCAGACTACTGGGGGAGCCTGGGGGAGTTGTAAAGACACCTAAACATGTCATTGTTCTCCACACACTCACACAGACACTTTGATCAGCCAGTGACTAGCTCTGGTGAATCAAAGGCAGTCAAAACAACAGAGTTCAAGCTACAGGTTGGAGTGCAGCTTCAGAACAAATCACAGCATGTCCCCGAGCACAAGTGATAGACCCTATGTCCTCCACACTTCTTTTGTTTCTGGTTTACTGGGGGTTTGCACCTTTTCAAACTACAAGATAAAATCTGTAAACACTGCTGAGGGCTGGCTGCTCTCATAGCTGCCTTTTTGTCCAATCCCAACACAGATGCATTCTATATCATCATGACCACTGTTGTGCTCATTTGTCATTGGCATGCTTACTGTTTGTCCTTTTCAGTTAAAAAACAACCATCCTCATTTTAGATACACAGTTTTGAACCATAGAAAGAATATTTGATTTGTAACTGAACTGTACTTTTTTCTCAGACCTGTAATCACAGCATCAGCAAAGAATGCAACATTTAGGCACATTTACATGAAACACCTACATTTATATTTCTGAAGTAACATAACCCTTTCCCTCTGAGATAAATCAGTTAAGATCAGCTCAGTATAGTATTTGGGTCACAAGACCACACCACTGGTTGTTTCCTCTTCTTATAACATTCCAAACTTATTTTAGTATATAAAGTTATATCATAGTTGAGCCTTACTTTAAACAACAATAAGACAACAGCATGGAAAATGTTTAATGGATGGTTTGCTTTTTTCAACTCAGATTTTTTCCCCCTTTGGACTTGGTCTGGACTTTATCTTAAAGCTACATAATGGTGACTAAATATCATGTATACACTGTAAAATACTGAATCTATTTTTTTTCTCTGAACCTTGTTTTTGATGTGTCAGAGCTTTAATCTTCACCTCTCATCTCTAATCTGATCAGTGTTTTTAAACATAAAACCACAGATTATTGTCAATGTTTTATTGTAAAAAGATAATCTCGCTATATGTAGCCTGTTGTTACCAATGCAATTGAAAAAAAAAACAAAAAACAAAACAATCAAAAAAACCTCCCTTGTTGACCCCTTGACTAGGATACAGAATGTAGATACACTGTGTGTCTACCTATGAGCAGGCATTGTATTATTTCTCTCTCTCTGTGTTGGTTTATCAGACCCTACACACTGTCTGGTGAAGGAAATTACCTGGAAGTGTCAGTCAGTCAGTTTGTTAGGAAAGAGGAAGTCCAGAAGTCATTACCAGAAGAAACCAGCTGACTGAGGGGGAGCTCATCCTTGGTACTGCAGCACTGTACTGCACTGAGATATGTCATTCCAGGTAACTCTCCTTCACTTACAGCAACCAAGCTTTCTTAAGGGGATGTTTTGCCCATTTTCAACCAACTTTGTATCATATGTTTAAATGAACTGTGGTAAACTTCCTTCCATCTTACCAGCATCCCGATTTCCCTGCTCATGTCTCAGCTTAGATTTTCACTGGCTCTTGGGCTGTTGCTCAATCTACAGATTGTACTTCCTCATTTTCATATGCCACCACAAATACAAAGTCTATAGAGGCAGAGTGGTAGAGAGACCCACCTCTCTGTCTCTGAAACTCATACCATACTCAGATCAAACAGTAAAAACTAGGAAGTGCTGATAACATTGGTATAAATCAAGACTCTGCTGTTACTGTATGGCCTATTTGTTGTCTGAAATGTCTTCAGAAACATATTTCAGTGTATTATTTGGCTGCAGTACAAACTTTTGTGAACAAGATGTGGGCACATTTCAGTTTCCTGTACTGTAAAAACAGAAGCTGAAACTACTGAGATCAAATTACAGTCCTCAGCCATGCTGATCACTTTCATGCACCCAGAGGATGAACCCTCCACTTTGCCTTTGTAGCTTCTTACACAAGACATCAGGTGACATTATAAGCAAAAAAATGTTGAATTTGCCAGGAACATCCATACTCTCAATGGTATGACTGTGTTTGTTTTTGACAAATTCACTGAGAGTGTCACAACCCGGCAGCACTGGTTATCTGTTCAAATGCTCCATTGACATGACAAACAGCCTCATGTGGTCATGCAAATAATGGCAGTACTCTCTCAGTATCAAAGGTAGACTTACTGTTATGTTGTTATAAAACTACATGAAAGACAGCCACCATGAGGAGGCCATTGTGGAAGGTCAGCCCAGTTGCTTGGAGAAAATGTTGGCATTGTACATTTCTGCAAACCACAAATGTCACATTTCTGTGTTTCATATGTATCATATCAATGTTTCTGAAGTGACGTAGCATATGAGCAGACTTTATCATCAGGAAGTGCAAGGATAGCAGATGGCTTGACACTTGGGCAAGACCCCTGCCAAACTGCAGACCACTGTTTGAGACTAACAAATAGCAAAATCATTTATTACTGAACCCAGAGATTGTGTGTGGGCTCTGAGCCTGAAGAAGGAACTGTTTCCTAAACATCTTCATCAGTTCCTGTTTTGTCTGTGTATAAATACGGTCATTACCAATCATTCCTCTGTGCCCATGTGCTGCATCTGGGTCCAACGCATACCCGTCATGATTTTAAACCAAAACAGTCTTTTCCTGACCATAACCAAGTGGTTTTTGTGTCCTAAACCTAACCACACATTTACCACAATGCTGTTGAAACAAAGTTTTGAACATATCTGCTACATAATAATGTGCATATTCCTGGCTCAGGAAGTAGAGTCGGTCATCCACCAATCACAAAACTGGCAGGTTCATTCCTGGCTCCTGCAATAACCATGTGGAAATATCTTTGGGCAAGATACTGAACCCCAAATGTGGAAGTACGCATGATTGTTTAAATCTGAGTAGCTGGTGGCATATTATATGGTGGCCTCCTTCACCACTGTATGAATGGGTGAATGTGACAAGTACTGGGAAAGTGCTTTGAGTGGTCTGAAGAATAGAAAGGGGCTATACAAGTGCAGGTCCATTTTACCAAATCCAGGTGTAACATAGGAATGGTTTGCAGAAACATACAATGCTAACATGTTTTCTTTCTCTGGCAATTGACCCTTTGCTAAGCCTCTCCTTTAATCAGTCACTGTCCAATCCTACGTTAGCAACCGTGTGTAGCAACCGAGAGGTCCGTCAAGCTTTCAGCAGAAGCTAACATGCCGAAGCGGTGTGCATATGGTATCTGCAAGTCCGACAGCTGATACCCAAAAAGTGTTGAAGGTGGTGTTGAATTTTTCCCCTTCCCCAAGCCCAAGACCCAAGGAAGATATGGCTAAAAAAGTGTGGAAGACCACACGAACAGCTGAATCCAGTAAAGATCAATAAAAACACCTACATTTGTTCCAAGTTAAGATGCTAACTAACGTTAGCTAATGCTACCTTTGTGTGCTAGCTGCTCTCCCTTTGTCTGCCCCAAGGAGGGAACATAACTCAACATTAACTTAAATTTAAACCATATATTGACTTACCCTGCTGTACAAGAACATTCTTTGTCATTCACGTGAAGTGTCAAGACGTGGTGACGCTTGCATTGCGACTGGTGAGCTTTTCCCTCTATTTTAATGTTCTCATGATTTATACTCCGCCAGCAGATGATATTGTGAATGTAGCTCTCACATGCACATTGAAGACCTTTCTGTCGGTTTCTCTCTGATATCTGATAACAGTTTTTCACCACAAATTTGATGTTATTTCCTTTGGAATATTTCTCATTGATATTGCTGAAAACTCCATATTTCTTATGCTAGGAGCGAAAGCTTGATGGACGTGACAACAGTAACTAAAGGGGGCGGGGCTTAGTGAAGGGTCAATTGAGTTGTGGATGGTTGGGTGTATGAAGCATGTGACATCAACACTACAGCTCCTCTCTTCTATCAGTGGTAAATGTTGATTTCTTTTATCCATGAAAGACCTTTCTCCTAACCAAGTAGCTTTAGATGCTTAAATTTAACCAGACCTTAATCATAGCATTGGATCCAAAAAGTCATGTATGAATTGTAATGGTTTGGAAAGGCTCATGTGGTCACATGGGTTGTTTTGGAAGACACTGAAAAATGAAAAAAAAAAAAAAGATTACAAAGCTATGTCGATTTGGTAAATGACCTTTTCTGACTGTGCGTTGTATCTGAGAAGCAGAGGAGAAAGTAGTGTGTGTTGTTACAGAACTGTGAACCTCTCAGGAAGCAGTGGGGGTTGAGGTCAGGTATACTATTGAATGTACAAAGTCTTTGACTTTGACACCAGAAATCCTGTCTAATTATCATTGCACCTTTTATGCACAACACTGGGTTTAGACCGTTAGTATTGCTTTCATTAGCCATGCTAGTGGCGTCACTCTGGCTACGGTAGTGTCAGTTGGCAACGTAAACTATGGAAAATGTGCATTATGCATTTCTGCAAACCACTGATTTATTAGATTTGTAGGGTTATTGTGTACATTTTGTACTTCAGCAACAGATATGCTGAAACTTTTGTTCTGCTGGAAAAACAGCAATGGGTTGCTACATAACAACCAGTTTAGTTTGTTGGTCTTCAACAGTGGTCTGTAGAGGCTTGCAGCTTAGCAAGCGTCTCGCCAAGGTGTTACATCATCCACCATCCCCTCCATCTAAACATGACAAAGTCAGTACATGTTCTATCTCACTTGACATGTTGATATAATACATATCAAATGTGATGTATTTGTTTGCTGAAATGTGCAATGCCAACATTTTTCTCTGGCAGCGGGGCTGCAGTGGGCCAGTTGGTCCACCACTTCGTCCAGAGCAGGGATCCACAGCCTTTCAACCAACCATCAAAAGAGCAATTTTTGAACAAAAATAATTAAAAAAAAAATCCGTGTGGAGCTGCAAAACATTTTTGAAGTTTTTAATTAAGGTAAAAGTGCCTATTAAGTCTAAATTAGCCTATACTAATAGTCAAAATTAGTATTCATTCATATATTTTACCACAAGGTGGCCACTCTACAGGACACTCTTTTCTTTTGGTACTAACTTTGCAGAGCTGGCAGTGAGAGCAAACAAAACTGTCCATGCCCTTCTAAATTATCTTTTTTACTTTTACTTTTTTGGATTTGGCATCCATATCTAACTAGCTAGGAAGTCTAGCCACTGCTATCAAGGTTTGGCAAAACTGCAAGGCAAAGGTGCCAGGCAGGAGATGTATTACACACATTTTAATTGTAAAAATTTTACTTTTTTACCACTTTGGTGGTCCCCCGTCTGGTCCCAGTCTTCTAGACTATAGCTGTCTAAATCTTGACTTAAAAGGAACAGAGAATAAAAAGCCTTTAGTCTGTTTATATCATGTCTCTATCCTTAGTGGTAAAAGCTCATTCCTGTGATTTTAGGACTGTGTGCTTGGCGTTGCTGGGAGCTTAATGTTTTTTAGGGAATACCTGTGTGGTTTGAATGTTGCCTGTTATCACAGCTCATCTACAGTGATCTGACACTGCTCCACCATCAGTTAGTTAATGTTTAACCAAAGATGAGACCTGGGGAGTAAGCATTCAGGGATCAGTCACTCTTCACACTTCATTGTGTTGCTCCAGTTGTCCCCTCTGTCCAAACCTCTGTTTGTTTGATGGCAATGAAACAATTGAGTTGGCAGGTTGCAGCCACCAGTAGAAAGAAAGGCATCAATCACATTGTGCAAACTCCCAACACTAGGTCTCTTCCCGGTCAACTGAGAGGAATTCAACAGTCGGCAGTCCTCTGCCCTCCCCTCAGCCCACACTCACCACACATGAGATGGTATCTAGGGACACAAATATGACCAGATGCCTTGCTAACAACTGTATAACTTTAGAGCAATGTGTGGCGCACATTAATAAAATTATACTATAATGCCTTCTCACATTTTTGGAAATTAGTTGCCATTAGTCTTCCCAATATTTGCTTTGCATTTATTTACCTTCTAGCTGCTATGTGAAATTCTGGATTTTGTATGTATTTTGCTGTAAAAAAATATACTTGTCCGAAAAAAAATGAAATGGCAAGATCAGTTTACTAGTCTTGGGTCATACTACTCAGCCTGTTTTAACAGTTGTATAATGTCTTCACTGGCTCTGGAGGAGCTTTGCTAAGTCTGAGGAAATAATCCTGGTGATGTAGGTAATCTTTGTTTCTTTATCATGTAGTCTTGTTGATCAATTTGTACCATGTTAAAGTGGGAAGAAGCAGCAGATCTGTCGGGCAGCTGAGTGAAGTAGAGCCTGAGGAGGAAGCGCTGGTTAGCCCCAGTTACCATACCGAGTGGGGACCCCCCTCCCCTCTCTGCTCAATCTCCAGCCCGCACACTGACTGACAGTGTAGCCGGTAAACAGAGCTCAGCTGTTTATTTAGCCTAGCAATATCTCCGGACTATAGTAGCTGCAATGGACGACTTTGAACGCGATTTTGAAGAGTTTCTTGTAGCGGACACAGACCCAGAGCCATACCTGTTTGAGCCGGAGCATACAGATGAGGAACTCCATGTGTTTGATGCTGAGCGGGCGAGAAGAGAGGCTGAATGCACAGAATGGGATTCAGTGCTACCATCGTTGGGGAGATATATCATCAGGAGGAAAAGCGCCGCAGAGAGTGCATCACAAGGAGTGAAGTTGCGTCTTCTTTTCCTCACAGATGACGGTTCGGGTTCATTCTCTCCTGTTGCGTGGTAAGTGTGGTCCATTCGTAAACTTTATAACTAAAAAAACTTTTCACTACTCTCTATCGACGAACTACTAACACTCTCTGCTGTTTCCTCCTCCTTCTTCCTTCCTCCCGCTGTCTTCCTTGATTTATTTATACACGCGAAACGTGTTCTCTGGCTGGCTGGATTGTCCGCTCGGTCTGCCATACATACATGGCGGCACAAGATGGCGACCTCTCTAAAGCAAGACCCTTGCTATATATATATATATAAAAGCATAATTATAAGGCTACAAAAACCAAACGAATTTTATTTTATAGCGATTATACACTTGTATAAACATATTAATGGGTAGAATATTCAGATTCAGATTCAGATTGACAATAAACCATGCCAAATATTACACACTGGCCCTTTAAGGCTGAGTTTTGGTTGTAATATACTTTTGATTTATTGGGAAACTGTGAGGATAATTAAGATACTAAGTAAGATGCTACATAACTCTTAGTATCTGAATTGCATTTATTCCAATTCAGTGAAAGCCAGGCAATGACACACAGTAGCTATGTCTCTCTCCTCATTCATGGGGGGAAGGGAGTCTGTCACAGGGCACTCTGTCATATTTAGAAGGAGATTAAGACAGCACCTGACTGACATGGAGGGAATGAATTTGTGTCGCTACATTCCAGCTTTCATGGTCCTGTGGTTTTATTTAAAGTTGGGAAGGTGTAATAAAATCTTATCTCTTGCTTTCACTGTGGACAACTTGGCTCTAAACTGCCGTCTCTGGGGCGCTCTAAGTGTCTGTTTGCCTTCCCGGCCCATAAACGGCAGGCCTGATTAGCTTAGCAGGAGAACAAATCAATAAAAGCAGCCCCTGCTAGCTGAGCATGGAGCAGGCAACAACATCAAAAATGCTAAAATGTTGAGATTTATGTCAGAAAGGATGTCCTGATGCACTTCCAGAATTGTATGGAGGATGTGCCTTATTATAATGTCAGATAGGGTGATTTGAATGACAGTTTACATTTAATGCTGGGATTATAGGAAATGACAAATAAAAAAAAGTTGAAGTGCAATGCTTGGATTTATAATTTATGAATTAATACACTTCTATATTTACAGCAGAAATAACATACAATTTGGTTTTGATATGTTACCAACCTATAGCCTGTTTCCAGCAGGATGGGAAAGTGTTATTGCGTGAGGTAAACAGTGGCTCACTTCTGTTACTCATCAGTGGAGCCCAGCTGAGATGTGGTATCCTACCTCTGCCAGTGAAAACTGGATGCTTCCACTGAATTCCAGAGGAAAGCCTTAAGTATCACCTGTGTGAGAGGTTGAAAATGAAGTGCACTTATATCATCATTATATCACAATCTTTGATGGAGACTTTTCCTTAAGATGTCCTGATTTGTTTTCAATAGCTTTCTCACACAGAAGTAGCAATAGAGCCGCTACAAAGTCCCTTCTTTACTGCACATTTGCACTTTTACACAGAACCAAACAGCAGCAGCATCATGCTGCTCCAGAGTGTGATTTTAGACAGTATGCAGGCATCGTGGAAGCAAAAGAGGTGTGATGGGCGTGACACGTAACACATCAGAGTTGGCCTTTAGTGTGACATATACGTGTTGGCAACACTGTGTAAACAATGACAATGGCATAACATTGCTGAATTTCCCTTTGGGATAAATACAGTTTTTTCTATTCTATTCTATTCTATTCTATTCTATAACATGACATTAACAATCATTTACTATCCCTGTTATATGGCAGTTGGTCTCATCCTCTGTCCGAAGGGTAAGGAGCTCCCAGACCTCAATGTTTTCCCAATTTGTGGACATTGCTGACAGCTGTCCCTCTTCTTTGAATTATGTGCTGACTGCTGCTACCTGCTTTTTAAATCTCCCGCTGTGGGTTGTATGCATAATATGTTATCAAAACGTCACACCCATGTTGCCCATGGTCCTGTCCTGCATTTGTCCCTTTTACACAAACATTTATTAATTTATCATTTATTAATGTTACTAAAAGGCTTAAATGTGAGACAGCTCTGTCCTCCCATTCCACAATCCTACCTTTTATAAAGAACGATGAGGCGGCATTATGGCACAATATTCCCACCTTGAACAGGCAGTGTAAAAGGGGCTTTTGTCTGATCAATGTAGACTTCCATACCTGTTTACAGACAAAGTGTTTCACTTAGCTCGGTTTGTGTTAAATGCCTACCAGCAGTGTCGGAGAGCACTTTATGTTTGATGTGTTAAAGCACAGTCTGTGCATCACACTACCTTCACATTAATACATTTTCCTTTAAAAATGCTGAACTACTGCTATGTTTAAGCCTAGCGTCCACACTCCTTGGGCATTTGGAACCCCTTCAACTGAGATCTATGAAAACAGTGCTCTACCTGTTACCTGGACGGGCAGAAATGGAGACTTTTGGAAATGATGACACAGACACCCACGTTTGTTGGTGTCACAGCTTGTAAAGCCAAAACCTTTGAGTTAAGTCTACATACCTTTTGTGATTTCATCCTTGTGTTGATAGTCCTTTTCCATTGTCATGGCTTCCTCCAGCAATGTATAATCCTTCTGTAATGCTGCTGTATTTGCATTGCAATGACTCAAAAAGTGTTTCCACTGCCTTAACCGCCTTATATGTTACTTTCAGTAACAGTTCCACCTAGTTAAAGCAAAGAATCTCTGGTCTTACTTTTTGCAATTTCCATAGTATTTTCTGTAACTAAGCAATATATACTACTAATATTACTACAATGGTTCGTATGATCCTATCCTACAAAAATGCACACACACAAGAGTTGGTATGATAACTTTCAAATTAGTACCGTAACGAATGACATTATGTGCTTAACGTAAAGTTAGGTAATTTCGGTAAACTTTATAAATAAAATTGATTGATTGATTAACATCAATTATTTAAAGTTACATAATTGATATAAAGTTTACTCACTCAAAGGTTACATGGTTCAGAGCACGCAACTCCAGAGGGAAGTACCGCTGTCAATGGTTTTGTGACCCATCCATCCCCCCAACCTGCCTCCATACAGACTGTTCAGGACTGCTTCCTTGTTTACTTCCGTCAGCGCATTCATCGCATACCAAAATAAGTGGGTTATACACAAATAACTGGCTCATGATTACATGGGATATGTTCGAATTTGGGTACATTACTTTTCCTAGGATCACGTATGAACAGTGCATGAGAACAGCGTGAACCAAGCAGCCAACCGCAGAGTAGATAATCTGCTTCTGTTTTCACTGGTATGTGCATGCCCAGCATATGTGAATGGTTGTGTGACAAGCAATTTTAGGTGTGTTAGACTGGATACAGATTAATTCTTATATGGTGCTAAGACTCCTGCATAGAGAGATTATTTTTGTTTCAAAAAGCCGTTTTGAAATGAAAATGTATTAGTGTCGATGTGGCTTCGGATGTTAAGTAATGTTTTATAGCTGTAATGTCTAAGGAGCAAGACTGTGTTTATATTTGCTTTGACATTTTTTTACTTGACTTTTTTTTTTTTTTTTTACTTTGACTTGCATAGAAGTGAACTTTATTTGTTCTTTCACTCATTATAGTATTGCTTCTGTTTATTATGTCTCGATTGTCTTGTAAGCCGATGAGGGATGGGCCACTTTTGGTGCTTGATACTTGGAAAATAAGTCTCAAATCTAAAAGTGATGATTTCATAAGAAGCATAAACTGCAGTGAAGTTGCACAAAAATAATCAGAAACTGAGTGATTCAAAGACCTGCAAAATTATTATAAAAGTCCAGTCAAAGAATAAAGGTATTGAAAATGAAGTTGTTGCCCTGTTGCTGTTGAAACGGTCTCAGTGAGTCTGTCAGTGATCTGTCACTGGCTCATAACTTTCTACAGTTTTGCTTTCTGTAACAGAATGAGAGGAGGAAATGAGTTTCAAAGCTCCAGCTGAGAGCACAGCATCTCTGCATGGATCCCATGGTGTAACACAATGCAAATCCAACTTCTAATCAGCCTACTGAATAAACAACTAATTAGCCGTCCGCCAGCCCCTAATGATGTGCTGACAAACACATGGAGCGAAACACTGGAGCTGATAAACAGCAGGAGCTGACAATTTATTCAGACTCTTATCTCAGTAGAGTTGAGACAAAGGCTTGATTAGAAACAGAGGAAAGTCAACAGAGTGGGGGAGGGCTGGAGGGAGGAAGTGGGTCTTAACATGCTACCTCCCATCACTAATATTAGAGGGTGGCTGGCTAATATGCTCGATCCCTGCATGGACCATTAATAGGCTACATCTGGTTGTAGTCCAAAGAAAAAAGTTTCTAATTCAAGGTTTATTTTAATTACTTAAGCTTTGTTTTATGTTTTTTTTGGTCTCCTAATGCATTTCAGATGAACTTGAGCAAATCTTTTATACTAATAATGCACCAATCATGTGAAAGGAATAGTACTGTGTTGCCTGTGGTCTGATGCAGCTGCATTCATCGGTCCATTAGCAGCCTTAAGAAACAGTGCCCACTGAAAAGATGTGCAGAGGATGTGTTGTACTTCTTTTATCCTCTTTTTTTATACTTGCCAACAGTAATGTGTTCTGTTTCTGGCCTTGCTCCTTCTCTTAACATTATTCCAAGCTCTGCTATTCAGCCCTCATTCAGCACAGAGACTCCAAACTTCTTAACATTCTTTGCTTCCCAGTGATATAAGGTTAACTTGTAACATCAATATCAGAGAATAACTACGCCTGACTACTTTTATCAGCGATCTGTTCAGTGTAGCTCTTTACATTCCCTTTGGTTTTGTCTGCTGTGCATGGTGACTATGAGCTACAAGTGCTTCACCCATAGTGTGAGTACAGGGTGGCTGCAGGGGTCACATCATTCACATACCCTCAACACAACTAAACCACATGTTCTACATCACATAATGCTGTTTGCTGTGCTGAAATATTTTGATACAGGGACACTTCATCAAAAGTCACTCAGAGTTTGTTTGTCAGGAGGAATGTAGCTTGGTAAAATAAATGCCATCAGTTTGTGTTTAAAATCACACAGCAAAGTTTCCCAGCATTTCCTTTCATGGCTCTAAAAATGTACACTGTGTACTTATGCTGCCTGATTTTGACTGAAGTCTGAAGTTATTTCTCTAGTCTTTATGCACATTTCACTTTCATTCACTTTTCATTCCTAAAATTATGAGTGGGTTTATTAGGAACTTACAGTTTTTTACAGTTGTTTACGCACTAAAATGAAAATTTTCACACAATTAACAGCTCTTTACACTCAAGAAGCAAAACACCTGTCCATAGTTGCACAACAATAAGCACAGACTCAGCTTCACACTTTTTGCAAAACATTACACACAGTGATTTGCAAAACTCTACACACATTATCACACCTTAGACACAGATAAGGATTGTGAGGTTACTTCCTTCTCATTACAAAGCCCCGGCTTGCCAACGACCACACTAATGAACGAATTGGATAATCACATCCACCTGGTGTGGAAGCACACAGGTGCTTAATTGAAAATGCAGCACTCAGGTAGGTGCTATAAAAGGCAGCAGGTGAGTTCACCTGTCTTCAACAAAAATGGAAAGAGTTAGAAGAACAAGAGGAGTGAGAATGAGAGGGGGAGCTCAAAGAGGAGAAGGAGGTAGAGGAAGAGGTAGAGAGGGACCTGAAGAAGTTATGGAACCTGAACAAAGAAGACGAGGACCAAATTTAACTCAAGAAATCCGGGCAACACTTATTGACCACGTTATCAACCATGGACTGACACTGAGAGAAGCTGGACTAAGAGTCCAGCCAAATTTCAGCAGAAATACTGTAGCGACAGTAATTCAAACATTTCGTCGAGAAAACAGGTAAACTAACCGCACAGTACATTGAAACTGCAGCTTACTGTACTTGTCATCACTTTTGATATCCTTTCCTGTGACATGTGTTTTTGTCTACATAGGATTGAGGGTCGAGGACACCAAGGTGGAAGGCACCCCATGTTCACTCGGGCACAAGAGACAGCCATTGTAAACATGGTTTTGGCCAACAATTGTATCAGGCTGAGAGAAATCCAAGCCAATGTCATCAATGATCACAATATTTTCAATAACATCCATGAAGTCTCTCTGTCAACATTGGGTCGAATCCTCAAAATAAATCAAGTACACATGAAGCAACTGTATCGAGTACCATTTGACAGAAATTCAGAGAGTGAAACATCTGCGTAATGAGTATGTGGAGGTATGTATTGTTCACCTTACTATGGTGTGGTATTGTGCACTGCACACAACCTTTTTGCATGAAAAATTACTGTGCTAGATATTGAACAGCGTCCTATTTTCTTTTACTGTGTTTCAGAGTCTTGCAAATGGATGCTGAAGAAATCCAACATGAATTTATATATGTTGATGAGGCTGGATTTAACCTTACGAAAACTAGAAGAAGAGGGAGAAAAGTAATTGGACACAGGGCAATTACCAATGTGCCAGGGCAGCGAGGGAGTAACATCACCCTTTGCGCTGCCATTACCCAAAATGGGGTCCTCCACCGCCATGCGAATCTGGGACCCTATAACACCAATCTAATACTTGCATTTCTTGACAGATTACACAACATCGTCACAGCATTAAACCAAGTGGACCACATGCAGTACATTGTCGTTTGGGACAATGTATCTTTCCATCTATCTGCTCTGGTCCACAATTGGTTCCATGAGCACCCTGAATTTGCAGTCTTATACCTTCCACCATACTCCCCCTTCCTAAACCCAATAGAGGAGTTTTTTTCTGCATGGCGGTGGAAGGTATACGACCTTCGACTGTTTGCCCCTCATTCAGGCCATGGAGCAGGCCTGTGATCTTATCGAAGCAGCTTCTGTGCAGGGGTGGATTCGTCACACAAGGCGATTCTTCCAACGGTGCCTTGCCAGTGAAGACATAGCCTGTGATGTGGATGAAATCCTATGGCCTGATCCAGCCAGACGGAGAGATAATGATTAGTTACAGTATTGTTGTTGTTGCTTTAGTTTTTCTTCAGAGTTGCTGTAAGTGTAGGTACTTCATGCAGTAATTTTTATTTGTCTACAGATTTTTATTTGTCTACACTTTACAGTAGTAAGAAAAACTACTATTTTGTTCTGATTTTCATTGTTGATCTGTTACTGTAACTGAGTATGATAAGAAATAAATATTTTCAGTCTGCAGCAGTCTGCAATCAGTGTTGTGTTTGTTTGTTGTATTTGTGTACTTTCTCTGTATACCTCAAAGTAATCATGAAAAATGTTGTGGGTTTGACAGTATCTTTTTGTCATCTAAATTATCCCTTACATAAAAACGTCTGGCAAAAAAGTCTAGCACTAGACCAGCTATTTCCTAAAATAGGGGTTTTTACAAATGTATTTTGTATTGATCACTGTAGTGTGTAACTGACTGCAATAGTGTCTGATCATTTGACGACTGTGTTAGTGAGATGAAAACAAAACAGCATTTTTATAAATGTGTGTTTTGACGTGTCATTTTGCAAACAATCTAGGAGTTATGCAAATTGAGTGTGGTGTTTGGATAATTGTGTGAATATTTTGAAAAAAGGAGCCCTGTTTTCAAAATTGCGTGTAAACAATTGGGAAAAACTGTAAAAGAACCTGAACACCTACTTTTCAGGATTGGGTAACTGAAATGGAAAAGGATGCAGTATAGGAAATGCATTTCTAAATGAATCACTGAATGCACTAATAAATAAGTAGCCAAAAAAAAGATAGGATACTTAATTATGTTTTTTTTTTTTGATGTTTTGTTTTTTGACACAGAACCACCTAATAGAAAAATGACAATAAATGGTCTTAACAGGCTTAAGGCTGGTCTTTTTTTTTTTTTTTTTTTTAACAAAAAACACGAGCTAATTTCTTCTTTATTATGGCTAACTGATAGCAGTTAAGTGATGCTTTAAAACACATTGCACCTGGACACAGAAATGCAAAGGGCCCCATCACCTCTCCTACATAGCAACAAGACACAGACTCTGTGGTGGCTTAGTGTCTCTTTGTGGTCATTTTGTGTCTCCTTGTCATTGTTTTGTGTCTCTTTGAGGTAATTTTGTGTCTCCTTGTGCTTGTTTTATGTCTCATGTTCTCTTTGAGGTAATTCATTTTTTTACTGGTTGTATTCTGTTTTCTGAGGTAATTTTGTGTTGTTGTTGTTTTGGTCATATTGTTTTGCTTTGTTGTGATGTTATGACTCTGTGTCGTTGTTTTGTGTCTCTTTGCAGTTCTTTTGTATCTTTTTGCAGTTCCATCTCTTTGTGGTCTCTTTTTTGTCTCTTTGTGGTCATTTTGAGTTGTTTCCTGGTTTGTATGTGTTAATTTGAATGACAATTTGCAATTGAAGATCAGGGGGGCCCCCTGACACCTTGGGCCCCTGGGCCTGTGCCTGGTTGAACCCTTCAGTAACCTATCAATGGGTGGGAGGGGCGGGAGATAGATGGGTCAAACAAAACCAGACTTTCACCCAGTGGACCTCAGTTTATGTGAAACCCTATGTCAATGTTTTTTTTTAAAATAACTTCACATTAGGTTATGTAACAAACATACCTATTGTGAATCCAACACATGATCATTTTCTAAAATCAGCCAAGTATTTTTCTTGCCTCAACCCAACCGCAACTGTTTAACAACATCAACCACATGTTACAATATGCTTCAGCTGTGCATCACATAGAGATACTATAGGGTGCCATCTGCATCGTTTTGAGACACCAAGGGGCGTGACAAAGTGTCACTATTTGATGACCTGGGGATGAAAATGAGTTGGAAAATAAGAAGCAAGGAGTAATAAACCAGAAATGATTCTTTAACATGACAGATGGATAACAGAAATTTGAACATTAGTTTGTTATATCATTCCCCAAAACATGTCCTCCACTTAACCATCCACATCATCACATCACATCTGTAATATACAGAGGACCAGCCCAACAGATTCTGATGCTTTCCTCTGAAATCGGTCCTTTATATTTACACAATGTCAGACAAATGTCTTCTATTGCTTTGGGGAAAAAAAGCTAAATAAAAAATTGCAGACTTTGCAGTATTGCAAATTGAGTCAGTGGTGCAGGAAGAGGGCTTGGGTGAGCTGAAGTCAGCCTAACGTGTCAGAGCTCAGCTTCAGGGCCATCCTTCACTCTGCAACATCACCACAGGGAGACTGTGGGTATCACTCTGCAGAGCTGGAGTGCTTCCTGATCAACTTTACTGCCACCGTCTGTGTGTGAGGAGCAGTGTGTTTTATGGAGCAGTCCATTTCACTCTGTGCTGTGTCGTCTTAACGTGCAGGACCTGGTTGGCACATTCTCTATGCATCAAACAGCCTATCAGAATCTGTGAAGAGCTGTGTCCCATTAAACATGGAGTGTTTCCTGTGTCTCCCCTTCCCCCACACACAGTTTATGGGTTTATGCCTTCACAATGATCAGACTCCAGGTCAGTGCATGTCTGGATTGCTTGTGGATCCTCAAACCAGAGGATCTGATTCTGCTAAACCAAGTCCCATAGGAGAATGGCCTGTAGTGCCATGTACTGTATATTACTACGTGTATGCTGTTGTGTTTGATTTACACCTACTGTCTGCTCAACAGGCCACTGCACATACAACATGACAGATACTGAAGCCTGAGGTGTCTTTGACTTTAAGATGGAGTTTAGCCACCCAAATGGCTTTGGGATTGGCTTGGACTCTCTCTCTCTGACTCTGCCAGTCATCTGCGTCAATGTGTGTAATGTGTGTCTAATGGGAAGCTTAAAGGGATAGTGCACCCAAAAATGAAAATTCAGCCATTATCTACTCACCCATATGCCGACGGAGGCCCTGGTGAAGTTTTAGAGTCCTCACATCCCTTGCGAAGATCAGCGGGTAGACTGCGCCCCAGACTAACGTCCAAGAACACAAAATTGAATCCACAGAGTACCTCCATACTGCTCATCCATAGTGATCCAAGTGTCCTGAAGCCGTGACATAAAAAGTTGTTCATCTGTTTTTAGCCTCACTGTAGCCTGTAGCTCTGACTGCTTCTCTGTGCTCCGCGCTAATAGATAATGGCTGAATTTTCATTTTTGGGTGCACTATCCCTTTAAGGGGTTATCGCTTAGCTAATATGTGACATTAGCCTGGCAATCAGTCAAACCAGTTGGCAGAAAAATGTTAGTAGTGTACATTTCTGCAAAGCACAGGTATGTTGCCTTTATACATTATTATGTAGTGGATACTTTGAAATTTTAACCCTATGGGCCCTAGGAGTTTTTGGGGTATTTTTACTGCCTTTACTTTTAAGCTCATATCACAGTCATTATAAAGGCTACATACACATGCTATATCTTGTTTTTTTCAGGATAATCTGGGCTAACCAGATTTGCCATCATTTCATGTTCTTCTATGTGCCTGTATTTTATATTAATTTTTATATCAATGAAAAAAACAAATCTGTGTGACTAAATTCTTACATTTTTACATGTATCTCAGCATAGCAAGTTGGAAAATGACATATTCTGCCATATATGAAGAGGGGAGACTCTCTGGAATCTGGCAATATAAGAACAATGATGGGGGTGTTTCCCCCTCAATATATATGGTGACTACGGCCCTGTCACGCATGCATAATTAGGCTACAGTTGTCTGGGAGCGCAAAGGTGAAGTGGCTGCTCTTGGCCTACAAAGTTTGATGGAGTGTCAACTGGACAATATGGAGATATTTGCGTTTTGAAAGCCGGACTACAAATGTGGATAGACAGGGAGAAACACACACAAGCCTAAGATGTGGTAAGATACGATATTCCTCACTATATGAAATGACTGATAACAAGATCTGTATAATGATTGTAAAAATAAATTCATCAGGTTTTTATTTTGTAGACAATTGATCTGTATTTATAGCATGATGGGATGACAGCACAATGATGTGTGTGGTATCACTGGAAAGCTCTAGTCCTGCACTTTCATGTGATAAGCGTGGCATTTCTGTGCAACCCTGCATTCGCGAGTAATCCATCCAAGAGTAATGTGTGTGCAAAGCTATATGAAAGCTTTGTTATACATAATTTTAGTGTAACTTTATCTTTTTTTTCACTGTGAAAACATTGGACTACTGACAAGTGCTTGGCCTTGATGAAAAGCTACGGTTCAGCTGTTTCACGAGATATGCTTGGCTTCTCACTATGACGCACGGTAGCGGAGAAAAACCATAGAGAAGAACAGGTGTGAGTTTGGACACACTATGTGTCGTTCAGGACCATAGGGTTGAACAATGTTATGGTTACAGAACTCTTGAACCCTTACTGCTTTTTAGCCTCTACCTTGTCTTTGTAAGCTATGGTTTCAAAATCCTACAGACTGGTCCAGGATACAGTCTGAGATAAACAAGCTGCAATCTTATCTGTGGTAGACCTGCACAGTTACATTGGAATGGATTTCAGTCTTTGAGATCTTGTGGAATCTGTACATGATTAAATGTAGTCACTGAAAAGCTGTTTAAAAAAAAGTAATACAATCTTGGAACCCATCGTCTGACAATAATAAAGACTCTTAGGGAAAGGGCCAATATTGTGGGCTAATCTGGTGTAGCCAGCAGTTATCAGGGCCAAGACTTTCCTTTCCATCATTGCGACTAATCTCTATTAACAGATATGTGGACATCAATTCAGATCATTTAAAATGTACTCAGCTAAGTGTTCCAAATCTTTACGCATCCTGGTCTCACTCTAAAGTCGTCAATTGTGGCACTGTCCTTGCACATCAGCATGATACATGGCCAGTCACTGTTATGTTAAATGGTGCCCAGTGTTGTCAGGGAGGAATGTGGCGAGACAACAATGTAACTTAAGGGGGCGGAAGTAGGGCAGGTGGGAGGGATGGTGGATGGGTCCAACAACCATCGACTTTCACTTGGTCAAACCTTGTTCGTTTTTCCTACACCAAAGTATGTGTTTTTGTTGCTTAAACACAACCATGTCCATTAGATTTTGAAGGAGAAAAATAATCAATTTGAAGTGTTACACCAACGTAGTGTGTTTATTAAAGACAAATGAAAGTGAAAATGAAAGTGTATTTTGAAAAAAGACAATGCATGTAACAGACTGAAGTTGACACAGCATCCCAGAATGTCAACAATCAACGCATCCAGGGTACTTTGCACATCATATCTCAATGTGGAAAGTCCATGATTAAATGTTGATATTTGACGAGGTGTGGAGCTCAAATGTGTTGGTTGTCCATCTTTATATACAGTCTATGGTGCCACCTCTCCACTTGAACTATTTACCATCATTCAAACATGCGTATGCAGAACCTGTTCATAGAGATAAACTGGTGTGTCTGTCTGGCTATAGGGTTGGTCTTTTTACATACAACCCACCAAAACCATCTGACTGGGTTGTGTTTCTAATTTTATTTCAAATATGTGTTTAATTTGATAACATTGCAAGATGCCATGGATTTCTAATCATAACAACAGATTTTTAAATTAAATTACTTAATTAAAACATATTTTACATCCATCCTGTCAAGGTCAGATTCTCTCCAAAGCTTATGTCATAACCACTTTTAGACCAGAGAGACCGGACTAAATAATGTAAACTACCTATGTTCACATAGCCTACCTCAGTCTTTCTTATACTCTGGTGCATATGACAGAACAATTGACCACAAAGTAAATGATGAAGCAGGGGCCTTTGGGGCCATAATAATACTTCAGTGTATTTGCTCAGTCTGAATGGTTGGTAATCCAGCCTTGTTAGGAAGGAAAACTGGGTGTCTTTGTAAGAGTTTTAAAACATGATTTTAATATTTTTTTTCTTATAAAAATACAGGTAAGATCTGAAAAAGACTCATAATTATGATACTATAGACTGACACAACAATGAAAGCAGAAGCTAACAGATATAGTCCCCCATGGCATATGATGAACAGATTTTATTTGAGCTTTCTTAATATATTTTCTATGTCATTAAATACATATTTAAGCATTGCAATTATTCAAATAAGAGTCACTTAAAAAAGAGGAATCTTTTCACTTTAACGGAGATCTCTGCAAAAATATATTAACCTGTGTAATTTACAAGCCATGAGGACGTTTAGATTACAGGAGAAAATGAGTTGTCATGTGACATTAAATTCCAGTATTTTTGGTGTAGTCCGTCTGTTAATTGACTCCATGCCGGGCAGCTTAGCTGCTGGCCTGGCTGGTCAGAGAGCTTTCCCAAGGCCAACAGCAGCAGCCTCCCTGCTTCTGCAAACTGTCAGCCACACCACAGGTGTTGATTTATACCATTAATAATTCACAAAGTTGCTTGCTCTCTTCTGTGTTGGCCAGATGCCTCTCTGCACTGTCAGAGCGTGTCAGCTGCACACTGAACTGGGCATGTCACACATGCAAAAATAAGACATAAATATTTTAGAAAATATACACCAGAAACAGCCAGTAGATCAGGCTGCACATCTGAGAGACTGCCATGTTTTACTGGCCATCTTCTCTTTTTTTTCTAAAGGTGGGAGAGAGATGGAGAAACGTGCCATCCAGACAGGAAAGCCACGTATCTCCCTGTTCCTCTGATTGCTGCTGTCTAATGAGCATGGCGGATGGTGAATCTTTTCAGAGCAAATTGTTGAAGACATCTGGCCAAGCTTTCTCTCTGATGCAGCTGAAATGTCCCTCTAGATGGCGTTGGCATGGCAACCTCTAACTGCTATTCAGCAGCGTTGTGGTTTGAAAGGTTTAGGGTCCATAGTTGAAAATCCATTTGGGCCTCTAGCAGAGCGCTCTGCACTCCACTCCCCAGACTGGAGGTGCAATAAATACTCCCTCGCCCAAGGAAAAATAGATTCTCTTTATGAATTGATGGCACTCATGGCACCAACATGTCTTTGTTGTTTGCCTTTGTTATAAGGGCCTTATTAGTGGTAACACAATGGAGTGGTTTGGCAATGGTAGTATCTTGAAAAATCTTGCCCTAATGGAAAAGTTAAGACATTTTTTGTCACATTCTTATATAAGATTCTACATGAATTACTCTTTTTGAGTCTTGTTAAAATCCAAATATAGAAAATTGCAATAAATTGTAGACTTCTCTACAATACTACACCCAAGTAGCTCTAGTGGCACAGGCACTGCAATGGAAGAACTAACTGTATGTGTAGAAGTGATGGTGGGGAGGAGAGGAGGGGGTTGGGGGGCTTAGGTCCATCCCCACTGTTAGCTCCCCACAACAACACTTAATGACCCCTGTACTTCAGCTGAGATGAGACACTCCATCCACAGAATTATCTGAAGGGCGCTGTGTTTGAGAAAATTATCTCATCCTCAGAGACAAAATTGCAGGGAACTTATCATTACAATTAGCATACTTTGGTCCTTTGACGCATTTTAAGTAGGCGCACCAAATAACCAACCGTGACAGTGTTCAGATCCAGCCATTCAATGCACCCACAAGATTCATTAGCTGTTCTGCATTTTCTTAAACAATGGATTTCATTGTTACCGCACTGAACACAAGTGCTAAATAACATTGCTATAATGAATCGGACTGAAAGGTCCCTCCCCTTTTCCTTGGAATAAATCTTAATGTATCCACCAGAAACACAGGGGAGATACAAGGATGAGGATTCAAAGCCACTTTTGTCACCCAGAGAAAAAAATGGTTCACTTAGAGCACCACTAATCATTAAGTCTGGAGCCTATAATGATTATTTAACACCAGATCAATATGTAGAAAGAACTGCCTACTCATAAAGAGATACAACATGTCACATTAAGGAAGGACCTACTTACTAAGTGCTGCACAGGTCTTATACTGTATATAATCTTTGGCACATTAAAATGAGCAGAAAATCTCCCTCTTACTGGTCATTTTCATTTCTTTAAGGCATTGAGGACCTGACATTTCATTTTTATGCCCACCTCAAAGTTATGTGTTCCTACAGAGTATACACAGTACTAATGCAGTCAATGCATTCCTCTGACTGTCAGTGTACTAAGAATTAACACACTTTACACTTCTAAAAGACATTAGTCAAACTGTGACTTTGGAATACTACTGCTAAATACCATTTAAATGATGTAAATGTATGTAAACAGGGCCAATTATCCCATTAAACGAACAGTTCACCCCCAAATCAAAAATACATATTTTTCCTCTCACGTGTAGTGCTATTATTCAGTCTAGATTGTTTTGGTATGAGTTTCCGAGTGTTGGAGATATCGGCCGTAAAGATGTCCGCCTTCCTTCCAATATAATATAAATAGATTACACTCAGCTTGTGGTGCTCAAAACACCAAAAAAAAAAAAAAAATTGGAAAAATCCAACAGCAATGTCTCTTTCTAGGAATCAGGACCTGGTTACTCAAGATAACCTACACACCATGATGTGAGCAGTTTCATGTAGGAACTATTTTCATTCTACCAAACTATACCCACCAACCGTAGCAATGCACGGAAGGAAGCGTGCAACTACTCATGGACGAGAGGCTCGTGCCTGTGACAGCTCAAGATGTAAACATTAATGGTTCCTCGGCGGAGCTGTAACATTAGCTAGCTCAGTGGTGCTAGGTGAGCTAGCACTAGATGTACCCTTCTCCCTGAGCAGTGATACGGTGGGTGGGTGATGGTCGGTGGGAAAACAAATAGCTCCCACATGAAACTGCTCAAGCTGACCTCGTGCACTGTCAGTTTTCCTACAAAAAGTAATGTACCAATATTCGCGCATACTCCATGTAATGATGAGCCAGTAATTCATGCATAACCCACCCATTTTGGAAGGCTGTGATCATGTGACCAGTGCACTGACAGGAGTAAAGAAGGAAGCGGTCCCAAGTGATCCAGTTAGGAGGTAGGTTAGGGTGATGGGTGGGTCACAAAACACAAGACTTTCCCGCAGGGCTTTCCCCCAGTAGGTTGGTGTTTGCAACCATGTAAACTTGAGTCATTTTAAGGTACGTCCTCACCATGTCTTTTTTTTATTACACCTAACCACAGTAGCTTTACTTGCCTAAACCTAACTTCTGTAACTTTATGTTAAGGACGTTATATTATTAGTTTATCATATGAACTGCTGTGTCACAACAAGGTCTGTGGATTATCTTGAGTAACAGTTGTTACTTGACTTGAGACAGTTTTTAATTTTTTAATTTATTTATTTATTTATTTTTGGTGCTTTGAGCACCACAAGCACAAGTGCCATCTAGTTTCATTATGTCGGAGAAAAAAAAAAAAATCTCTACAGCCAACACTCCAACACTCAATCTAGACTGATAAGTAGCACTACAGGTAGGAGGAAAAATGTGTATTTTTTGGGGATGCACGATACTGAATTCTTTTCTCCGATATCCGATATGCTGATATATAACAACTTATTACCAATTTTGATATCTCTGCTTTTTTCCCCACCTAATCATGATGGCCCACCAGCAGATGGAAACATGATATACAATACTTTTCAGTGTATGTAATATTCATTCATTGTGCAAAATAAGAAAAAAGCATTTTGGCCAATTCTGATACCGATATTGATGACATGCAGATATAATCATGCATCCCTAGTATTTTTGATTTTGGGGTGACCTGTTCCTTCTGTTTGCCCTGTGATAGTCTACCCCGCCTCTCGCCCAATGTCAGCTTTGAAGTATTCCTGATTTGTGCAGTCAGTAACAGTTAAATTGTGGTTACAATTTCTCAGCTTGGTGTCCAACTAATGAGTCTTATACTTAGTTAAGTTAAAGATAAAGAAATAAACTGAATGTAAAGGGTGGCTATTTCAACAAGTAAAACTTTTTTTTTTTTAATAAAAACACAGTGGTCTCTTAACAGTAACTGTCTTTTATTTATCTGTTGTACAATTAAATGGTTAAATGGATTTGAGTTTATAACCAGTACAAGAACTAAAGAGAACCCAGTCTAGCTTATGTTTCTAGTCCTAATAAATGTTGAAGTCAGTACGCTGCACTACAGCTTCCACATGAGTAGCAATAATACTTTAGCTTTATTTTCTGTCTCTGTGTTTAAATGTAGCTCCCAGAGATCCCTGCACTGCCTCATTCGCCTCTCAAATTTATGATGATTAATCTCTCAGCATTCAACCTTGACATGAGTTATTCACAGCTGAAGAGTTACAAATGTGCTGAAGGCATATGCATCACTGGCTCATGTGACCATCAATTGCATTTTCCCCTGACCTAATTGCCTTACATTTCTCCATATTCAATACAAATTCTCTTTGCTGCCAGATGACATCCATTGTCTCGCCACTGTGCACAGACATGAAGATTGGTTCAAGATTCTTCTCATTATTATGTCTCTGCTTCTGACTGTATAACACAGCAATGGAGCTGCAAACACACACACACACACACACACACACACTACATCAACACTCTTTCAGTGGCTTTGCTGTTATGACTTTGTCTTGAAAGTAAAAATCTGCAATAACTGTCAGCATTATCATAAACTAAAACTAATTGTTTTGATAACACCTATCTAATACTGCTCCTGGTATCGGAGTCCAAAACAGGCTATTGTGTGTTTTTGACCAAACTCCAAAAGACTAAAAGTCAGTAGTATATTATGACAGCTCCATGGTAAGAGCGCAGTTCATCCCAGGAACTCCATTTCTATTGGAGAAATTTGCAGCGCCAACGTTTGGCATTAGTGCAGGAAACTACCCTTTGTGTAGCAAACCAGAGAGTCAGTGTGGTGGACGGACATGTAGCGCATCTGGCTATAGTAAGCAAGGCTAAAGTTTGTATCATGTCCTGTCTTTTACTGTATTTGGTTTTGCCATAGCCATTTTTTTCCAGATCAATATCTTAACTTTATGTATTTGCAAAAAGTGTGGAAAGAAAGGGAAAAAAGCATTTGACCTTAAAAACCGAATGTAATAAATGATTATTCAGGCTAGGCCCATATTTCTGCACACAATATTTATATTTGTTTTAAAATGACGTGTATTTTTTGGCAATCAATCAATCAATCAATCAATCAATCATACGGAATAATACACGAGTACAACTCCAGTGAAATGTGATCCCATTAGGTTCTTTAACTTGTGCACTGTAATTTAGGCATTTTTGCATCTTCTTATATTGTTGGCTGCTTTATAATTGTCAGCATTTCCAGATGGTTGTGGTTGTGGAATGATATACTGTCCACACATCCTGACTCTAGAAAGAGGACGGCATGGTCGCCCCTCCTACCAAATACAAGCAGCGGCACCTCTGCAGCCATCTCAGTATGACAAATAGCAGTGATACACTGCAGGAACACCTCACATTTCCACAGTCACACCAGTCCTTATTAAAGCACACACCTCCTCTCCTTCTCTCACCGGAGTACTTTGCTCTGTCAGATCTGCATATGGAGAAACAGTTGAATGGAGCTGTCCAGGATTTAGCTACGTTTTGGTGAATCAAAGGATATTAAAGTTCCTGGTATCCCATTAGAAACTGATGCGGCACAGAGGTCGTCCAGTTTGTCTTGCAGTGCCTGTACAATGGCTAGCAGGATGCTATTTTTAGTCAGCAGGAGGAAAGTTTACACACTGCTGAGTTAATTTTTGACATCCCGATAAGTGACTCGCAGCCACACAGCATAGAGCCATACCATAGAGCCTAAATCTAGCACAAATTTATCACACATTTAATTTTAATGCACATTTATTGGAGCTGACTTAGAGGGAACTGGAAATGTCCATGCCTACATCATGTTTTTCCTGTTTTCATTTTCTGTCACAACTTGAATTCATTGTCATTGACCTTCTTAGTATTCCTTAGAATGCTGATATGTTACATTCACTGGATTCAACACTTTTGTGTCCTTACATCGGTCATTAATGTAGAAAAAAAAAATTACTTTGTAAAACATACAAAAAATCTGCAGTGATTTTGAAGGAGAGCTAGATGTTAAGTAATTTACAATGAGCTTTTTTTCACAGGCTTCTGTACACTAATAATACTACAGAACAAATATTTGTGAGCATGGTTATGAGGCCTCATGATTTATTGGATTAAAAAAAGTTATTATACTCAGTGAGGCAATAGCTTTTAATTCTCTCGGTCACAGGTTGTCATTTGTTGTTTTCCACTGGTTACCATTCTCAAGAGGGCAGGTCTTGCATAATATGAGCCGTCCTGAGCACTTGGGTAGATATATGGATCCCTGTGTGGCGTACTACAGAAGCATGCACAATGACTTTTAGTTATGAACATGTATGATAACCTTCATTCCTAAAGTATTTTGATCTAGTTTCCGATGCAGACAGAACTAAGGCCTGTATCTCTTTCTTGAGTGCATTCAGATATGTCATGACCTGATAGCAGCTGGTACAGCTATTAGGCTAAGTAGCAATTAAATCCTTTGGACCTAAAACCACGTAATTTTACTCATTTTACCTGTGCTATCAAAATAAAATAAATCCAAGAATCCCATCAGACTTTTAAAATCCCACCACAATGTGATGCAAATTTCAACAAACATTATATAAATCATAATAATACTATATCTTTGTGTCATATTCAAGCTGTGGCTTTACAGTATTTGTACGAGATAGATGGTAGCAGGCACCATTATGTAAATCAGGCCTAAGCAGTAATATTTGTTCTCCTGATGAAGACAAATTGAAAGCATGTAGTGAGGGTTTTCAGTGTGCACTCCTTTCCATCCCTTTTCACTACATTTGCAGGTCAGTTGCTATAGCAACCCAAGCAGAGGAAGACTAGTGTTTAATTGATCCACTAATGCATTTAGCTGCACACTCACCACTAAGTTGCCTTTGTTTCCAGGTCACATTTTAGGGACAGGCATTTACATAAAAGCATTTGCTGTTGCCAGAACCAATCATTATCAGCAGTTTTTACTTTTTGTCCTTTGGCAACAAATGTGGTGTAAACACTGACTATTAAAAGCTACAATATTGCCTCATCAGGGAATTATTATAATACTAATGCTGGTGGGAAACATAATAAGTTTGGCAGGCCTTGTCTGCAAACAGTCAGTAATATGGGGAATGCTAATTAATAGTTGCATTACAAACAAAAGCAATCCCCAGGACTCAGTCACCATTAGACCACTATATCTATTATGTACTTTTTAACATATCAAGTGCAGGGTACAAAAATATCTGAAAATAGGCCACAGTAGGGGAAGCTGACAGTTTTTGAAGAAATGGTTTGACTCTGTTTTAAAAGAACTGATGACCCCAAGTAGGGAATTTGTAAATCCAGGCTTTAGTTGAATGTTAAAGCTTCTCATGTCTAAATGCTGTTTCAGAAGCTTTTCTACCCCAGCATGGAGGCAAAATCAGCTAAATTAAAGGGACTAACAATCTGCAGAGTATTGGTAAAGTTATCCTGAAAATATATGTATCAGCCCTACAATATACTGGATGAACACTACACTAATCAGTGTTATGAAGACCCATCTTTCACCTGACCACCTAGCCTGTTCTCACTCCTAACTCATCAAACATGGTGTTTTGCCAGTGGATTTCAGTATCAGACACCAAGTTATGGAGGCACCCTTCATGCTGGTATGATACACACCAGCAGGGAGGACCCTAGACTTGTGGGGGCCCTAAGCAGGATTCAGTTTGGAGGCCCTAAGCAGGATTCGTTTGGGAACCCCCCCCCTCATTGTAATGTGTTAGAATTTCACAAAAAATGTCAATTTTGTACAACTCTGAGAATCTATTTGTTTTCAATAATGTCACAAAATGTTAGTATTTTTTTGTCTGGGAAGTTTGATTTTTATTTTGTTATTGTCTCTGTGATGCAGCCAGCAACTACCATAGTATAAGGAGCCACAAAATCTGTATAGGGTTGAAGAGGAGGTGAATGGATCAAACTAACCCTGGATTTTCACCTGGGAAGCCACTGTTTTTTTTCCAGTGTGAAACCAAAAGTCAGGTTATTTTGATTACAATGTCTGTGCTAGTATGTAGCATGCTACACTAGTCACATAGGCTATATTATGAGGTATGTCATGTGATGTTACATGATGAAAGTAACAACCATACTTATTTTAAGCCAAACCACAATGGGTTTTTTTCTAGACCTAACCACATGCTTTTATTGCCTAAAACTAATGAAGCAAACCTAAAACTGAAGTGTTTTACTTCCATTGTAAGTTTTTTGAGAAAGACTATGCATCTAATGAGCAGAAACTATACATGTCTTTTGAAAATGTAAATGCATTTTGAAAAGACACAATGCATGTAACAAGCATAAATTGACATGCCATCCCTGAACGTTCAAGCTAATGCAAGAGGATACCTAGCACATCATATTTTGATGTGTATGTCCATTGACTAAGCGACAGTACTTGACAAGTTGGGATGAGAAAGTGTTCACCCAGAGAAAAAATGTCTAGGCATTTAATTTTCCCCTAAAATGTACTGAGCAAGACTATTTAGTAGTATATCAACATCATTTCCAGGTCACAGTTGCCGTTTGTTAGACAACAATGTGGTTTAAAACTAGGTCAAGTATTAGTCTCTGTTCTCCTTTGCTGTCTCGTAGGTTAAAAATGAACAATCCATCAAGGATTTCCAGCCCAGTCTCACAGAAATACATGATATGGACACAATCTCTTATCAATGCATTATGTTGCGGTTGGCACAAAATATGTTCAAGTTATGTGCTGGCAACACAGAAACAATGCCTATGCAAAGTTAATGAAGATCATTTGTCGTGGTGGTTACGAATTAGGTATAAAGAGTGAGAAAGTGTGCGTAGAGGGTGGATGGGAAGTTCAGTGGATGGGTCAATCAAACATGGACCTTTAACCAGGAGACCACTGTTTGTCCCATGTGAAACCAAAAGTCAATATAGTTGCATGACTTTACAGACTTTAAGTATCTACACAAAGTATTTTACGCAGGTACTTTACATAACATGCAAAGTATATTTAAAGTACATACAGAGTTTATGCTCGGCTTGACTATACATACATACATACATACATGTATATATATATACATATATACATATATATATATATATATATATATATATATATATATATATATATATATATATATATATATATATATATATATATATATGAAATCTGAATTACGGCAACAAATCAAACAACTGCTTCAACAAATGACCTTCCTTTAATATTGGTTCAAGCATTGGTGAATTTTTTTTTTTTTTTTTTTTTTTTTTTTGAAACTGTCTTCTCAATCAGCATTTACTTTGGATAGCCAACAAGCTGCACTGAAACTCCTTGTAATTTTTTACCTAACCACAATCATGTGTGACTGGATATTTCAAGCCAACAAGGATTTTTTTTGTACCAGTACTGGTCCTAGGAATACGCACTACCTGCTAAATCTGATTTCAGAGCACAGGATTAGTATCTTGAGAACATTCAACTTCCAGGATATCGACTGGCTACTGACTTCTGCCACCCCTCAAATTTACCTACCAAAGTTAAAATTTGGTAACACTTTACAATAAGGTACACAAAATTAAAGTAGTTACTGAGGAACTAATGAGTAACTAATGAGGAACTAATGAGGAACTAATGAGTAGTTACTGAGGAACTATGGTACACAAAATTAGAGTAGTTACTGATGAACTAATGAGTAACTAATGAGGAACTAATGAGGAACAAATGAGTAGTTACTGAGGAACTAAGCTACACAAAATTAGAGTAGTTACTGGGGAGCTAATGAGGAACTAATGAGTAGTTACTGAGGAACTACGGTACACAAAATTAGAGTAGTTACTGATGAACTAATGAGGAACTAATGAGGAACTAATGAGGAACTAATGAGTAGTTACTGAGGAACTAAGCTACACAAAATTAGAGTAGTTACTGGGGAGCTAATGAGGAACTAATGAGTAGTTACTGAGGAACTACGGTACACAAAATTAGAGTAGTTACTGATGAACTAATGAGGAACTAATGAGGAACAAATGAGTAGTTACTGAGGAACTAAGCTACACAAAATTAGAGTAGTTACTGGGGAACTAATGAGGAACTAATGAGTAGTTACTGAGGAACTACAGTACACAAAATTAGAGTAGTTACTGATGAACTAATGAGGAACTAATGAGGAACTAATGAGTAGTTACTGAGGAACTACGGTACACAAAATTAGAGTAGTTACTGATGAACTATTGAGGAACTAATGAGGAACGAATGAGTAACTAATGAGGAACTAATGAGGAACAAATGAGTAGTTACTGGGAAACTAATGAGGAACGAATGAGGAACTAATGAGGAACGAAAGAGTAGTTACTGAGGAACTAAGCTACACAAAATAAGAGTAGTTACTGAGGAACGAATGAGGAACGAATGATGAACTAATGAGTAGTTACTGAGGAACTATTGAGGAACTAATGAGGAACGAATGAGTAACTAATGAGGAACTAATGAGGAACAAATGAGTAGTTACTGGGAAACTAATGAGGAACGAATGAGGAACTAATGAGGAACGAAAGAGTAGTTACTGAGGAACTAAGCTACACAAAATAAGAGTAGTTACTGAGGAACGAATGAGGAACGAATGATGAACTAATGAGTAGTCACTGATGAACTAAGGTACATAAAATTAGAGTAGTTACTGAGGGACTAATGAGGAACTAATGATGAACTAACTATTAGTTAATGGTCAGTTCTTCATTAACTCATGATCAAATTTCAGAGGAGTAGTTAATGAGGAACTAACTATTAGTTAATGGTCAGTTCTTCAGTAACCCCTGATCAAATTTCAGAGGAGTAGCTACTGAGGAACTAATGAGGAACTAACTATTAGTTAATGGTCAGTTCTTCAGTAACCCCTGATCAAATTTCAGAGGAGTAGCTACTGAGGAACTAATGATGAACTAACTATTGGTTAATGGTCAGTTCTTCATTAACTCATGATCAAATTTCATAGAGCAGTTAATCACGACTTAATAATTAGTGAACTAGTTACTTCATCAGTACAGAATCATTACTCAATAACCCGTCCATTAGTTAACCTTTTTATGTCCTAAAGTAAAGTGACACATAATGAGCAGTCTTTCATTACATTATCATCATCTTTACAATTAGTTCATTAACAAATAAAATCACAGACAGCAGGATTCTTGAGAAGAGTTTTATTAATTATTTTCAGACCACATACACATTAATATGACCATCCATGTTATTCTGTACAAGGTGCTGACACACCAAACCGACATCAAAGAACTAGCGGCAACAAAAGCCAACTGTTGCATCGTCTACGTCGCCTCACGTCACCCTGCGTCAGTTGCATTTGAACACACCACAAAGACTACACCCAACGCTTGAAACTGTTACTCATTTATTTTGGCACTGCCCCATTGTCAAAAGACTCTGGAGTGATATTTGTAATTTTATTGCGGACAATATTAAAAAATAATTTAAGCAGTTTTGGAGGGATGTGCTGTTTGGACATTTTGACTTTAACAGAAATATGGCAAAACCCATTGAAAGATTTATTATTAATCTCATCTTACTTTTGGCAAGATTTCACATTCACAAATGTAAGTTTACACATAGAAAACATTTTATATTTTTAATATTTTCTTGTAAACTCTTATCCCCCCTGGCCCCTGTTATATGACATATATGTGTAATGTTGAAGATCTGCATTCTGTAAACTTCCTGTCTTAAATAAAGTTGTGGGGGGAAAAAAGAAGACTACATCCGACGGCCAAGTAGCACATACGTTCTGCGCCTGCGTGAAAGGAAATAACGCAAAAAGGGAAACCGGAAGTCCGTTGAATGCATGAGATCAACAAAGTAGCGTGGAGTGACAGAGTGATACATCCTGTCAGCCGAGGGGTTTCCTATCTGTGCAGCCGAGCACCGCAGCACTTCCACGGACTATTACATCCAGACGCTCCCCGTGTTTCCTCCACAGGCTCCACTTCACTCAACTTCACTCAGCTGCCCGACAAACCCGCTGCTTCTTCCCACTTTAACCTGAATAACAAACCAGGGCTCGGTGCTCCGGTTGGATCCAAACGGAGAGCCGGGGCTAACGTTAGCTGGGAAGCTAGCGGAGGCTAACTGGCTGCTTCCCTCCGGTCATGCTGCGGCTAACGCTCCGCTAGCCGCGCCCAGCTAGCTCCGGTTTGTTATTAAGGTTAAAGTGGGAAGAAGCAGCGGATCTGTCGGGCAGCTGAGTGAAGTGGAGCCTGAGGAGGAAGCACCGGTTAGCCCCGGTTTCACTACAGGCAGATTCACTTGCTACAGGGAAGAGGATATAACACCTGAACAGCCAGTCAGAGGGATCTCTCTCATCGACAAGCTCCGCCGCCGACTGAACATGCTCAATCAGCCGAAAATTTGGAATGAATGATGAACTAACTATTAGTTAATGGTCAGTTCTTCAGTAAGTCCTGATCAAATTTCAGAGGAGTAGTTACTGAGGAACTAATGAGGAACTAACTGTTACTTAATCATTACCTACCTTTTTTGTGTACCCTAAAGTAAAGTGAGACATCAAAATGAGTAGGTAGTGATTCAGTACTCATTACCTACTCATTTTGATGTCTCACTTTACTTTAGGGTACACAAAAAGAGTAATGAGTAGGTAATGATTCAGTACTCATTACCTACTCATTTTAAAGTGAGACATCAAAATGAGTAGGTAATGAGTACTAAATCATTACCTACTCATTTTGATGTCTCACTTTACTTTAGGGTACACAAAAAGAGTAACTAATGAGTAGGTAATGATTCAGTACTCATTACCTACTCATTTTAAAGTGAGACATCAAAATGAGTAGGTAATGAGTACTAAATCATTACCTACTCATTTTGATGTCTCACTTTACTTTAGGGTACACAAAAAGAGTAACTAATGAGTAGGTAATGATTCAGTACTCATTACCTACTCATTTTAAAGTGAGACATCAAAATGAGTAGGTAATGAGTACTAAATCATTACCTACTCATTGTGATGTCTCACTTTACTTTAGGGTACACAAAAAGAGTAACTAATGAGTAGGTAATGATTCAGTAATCATTACCATTATCATTACTGTCTCACTTTACTTTAGGGTACACAAAAAGGGTAGGTAATGATTAAGTAATAGTTAGTTCCTCATTAGTTCCTCAGTAACTACTGAAATTTGATCAGGAGTTACTGAAGAACTGACCATTAACTAATAGTTAGTTCCTCATTAGTTCCAAATTTGTTTCATAGTAACTACTTTAAATTTTGTGCACCTCAAACAACTGTACTGTGAACAACGGTGTGATCAGTATACAGTACTTTACACGCAGCCCCCATGATAAATTCTTTAAGCTTAGCCTACCTAAAATGTGGCATGCTATCATATTTATTTCTAAGGCATCATCGTACAGAATAACATGGATGGTCATATTAATGTGTATGTGGTCTGAAAATAATGAATGAAACTCTTCTCAAGAATCCTGCAGTCTGATTATTTTTGTTAAGGAACTAATTGTAAAGATGATGATAATGTAATGAAAGACTACTCATTATGTGTCACTTTACTTTAGGACATAAAAAGGTTAACTAATGGATGGGTTATTGAGTAATGATTCTGTACTGATGAAGTAACTAGTTCACTAATTATTAAGTTGTGATTAGCCCCTCTATGAAATTTGATCATGAGTTAATGAAGAACTGACCATTAACCAATAGTTCATCATTAGTTCCTCATTCGTTCCTCAGTAACTACTCTAATTTTGTGTACCTTAGTTCCTCAGTAACTACTCCTCTGAAATTTGATCATGAGTTACTGAGGAACTGACCATTAACTAATAGTTAGTTCCTCATTCGTTCCTCATTAGTTCCTCAGTAACTACTCTAATTTTGTGTACCTTATTGTAAAGTGTTACCATTGGTGACATTAATTATGCATCATTTCTAATCATTCATGGTTGCTGTCTCTCTTTCGACCAAATGGTTGATGCCTCCCTCCAACTCTGAGAACCTGTTTCCAATTCAACTGCTTGTTAATTTATCTGTAACTCACATCTCTCTATCAGCCTGCCAGGATTGTCTGGTCTTTATCACTAGCTGGGTTTCCATCCAAATGTATCACAAATTTAAAGGGAATTTTGTGAAAATGCACAAAAGAAAATGCACATTTATGCACATTTCCATTCATTATTGTTTATAATAATAAAAATAAAAATGCAAAAGAACACCCGTAGAAGAAGAGGGTGCCGTGAGATGACGTCATTGAGAGCGTCTGGTCTCATGTCCACAACTGATGTAAACAATTACCGGCACATCCATGACTATGACGAGATGGAGAGATTCCTTGGGAACTTCTTGGCTATTGCGAGAGCTCTCATCACACTCATATCAGCGTTGTTAGCGTAGCCTACATAATGCTGTGATGTCTGTGTTGGTACACCAGGCAGCGCACATGATGCAGCAGTATTCAACACATCCAGTCTATTCAGGTAAGCTGTGAAATAGCCTACACTCACCTGACACTGAAGTAACTACCTCTCTCTAAGTTCACACAGGTGTGTGTATGAAGTAGAAGTAGGATTCGGTAGCCTACGTCATTGTTTATTCGTTAAATCTGTTTCCATTGCCAAAAGTCGCATTTTCCTAATATCGATACCCTGACTTTTCCACCCCCTCCAAGCGTAAAAACTTTTTTGCGATATTTCGGCCCTTTTTCGAATTTCTGGCGTTTCCATTCAAGTTTTTTTTCGCAATTGCTGAAAATGCAAATAAAAATAGGTGGATGGAAACCCACCTACTGACTGGATTTTCTCTGTGTCTCTTCATTCAGTGGGATGAAGAGGACCCAGTAAATACCCTACTGCTATAAGGTCAGGATCTGTGATAATATGGCCAACATAACACAAGTTGTTAAACTAAACTTTATTGTAATAATATTTATACTGCTAAAATTAGACTAAAAATGAGGGTGAATGTGAAATATGGGGCATGTGACTTGCTGGTAAATAGTTTTTTTACTGTGACAAAATGTCAGTTTGGGGCAGCTCCCTGAAGCTGAAGCTGAAGGTAAAGCAGTAAGCCACAAGGTGAGGTAACATGCTGTGGATGTATTTGCCCCATGTCACTTGGAGCCAAAAGACTGTGCTTGCATGGTGTGACCAAATCTCACCAGCCATTACTGCAATTTGGAGAAAATTGATGGCAGCACAGAGGCAGGCCTATGAAAAGCAGAAAAGTGCAAGACCAAGTAATTTCCCTCAAAAATGGGACAGCATGAGCGGGTAAGTGCACGGTGCTTTACAAGTCCCCAGCAGATTCCGGTGTATACAGTAAGACATGAGGGGTAATTATTAATTATCCCAGACAGTAATGCTGGAATACATAATTATGTGACAAACATGACATCTTCAATCTTGCCACTAAGTGATGAATGTCATGAGGAGACTGCAATTATGTCATCTCATTCATACGGGAGTATGGTAATTGCAAAATTAAAAGCACTTCAGCTAATTTTGGCTTATTCCTCAGAGTCTAGTCTTGAAGGTAGGCTTGTAATCACTGAAGCACACAGGAAAAATAGACCGTCACGCATATTTTAGGTGGAAAATATCCTGCATTTTGTCATCCTGGGGATAGAGCCACCAGACACACAGCGCTGACAGTAATACTTCTGATGTATAATGTAGATCAGCATGAAAAATGCCTTAAATGATTTCAGAGGTGCAGTTATATACCTTACTAGATATTGCTGCCAAATGGATGTCTCTTATAGTTCCTTTGAGCCCAATTGCTGAGAATGTGTACCTCCAGTTATTTCACATCTGCAAAGTACACTATTACACTCACATTTATATGTGTATTATTCTTCCTAGTTCTTCTAGACACTTCTTCAGTTATTAGGATTTAATTGTTGACATGAAAGAAAGAGTTATTTTGTACCTCTGGCAAAAAATATAATGTAATGTCTGTGAGTTTAGTGGCTGCTTTCCGAAAAACACTAAATTCAAATCAGACCATAAGAAACAGTGGGGCTATAATATACAATTAGGGATTTTTTGTTTTCTTTTAACGGTCTTCTTAATCGCTACTTACCAGGAAGAATTGTTAGTGCATTTGGTGACTGGCTGTCATATGACATGTTCCCAACCAGTCGCCAGAATAAATGTTGGCATTGTAGATTTTTGCAAACCATGGATATGTTAAATTTGTACATTTCAAATGTTAAATTTGTATGTTCCATATGTAGTTGAAATGCAACCCATCCCAACTCCACCAATGCCACCAATTTGCCAGTGGACCTAGATGTTAAACTACGATGCACCAGGTAGCCTCCTGCACTAGCTTTGGAAGTTCGCAACCAGCGTCTCAACTGGCGCTTGCTACATAGGCCAAAAATACTGGCTTTTGTTGTTTGTTGGTCTCGAACAGTGGACTGCTGCTTGGCAGCTGTCTCACCCAGGTGTCATGCCACCCACCATTCCCTCCACCTCCCCATGAGAAACTCAGCTCATGTACTTGTAATCTGAACAATGTCACCGTAGAAATGTTGACATGATATGTATGTGTCATTATCAGGCTGCGTACTTAATGTAAAGCAACATACTTAACATGACCATGTATCTTAAAATAACTTCAAGTTTATTTTGTTTTACATAGGACACAAACACTGGTCTCCTGGAAAAAGTTGTGTGTTTGTTTGAACCATTCACTACCTCAACCTGCCTCCTCATGCAGACTTTAGCTCTTTATCCCACCTCCTTTTTAACTCCTGTCAGCACATTCGTCGGGTGGTCACACCAATACGTTGTTTTTTTTTCTTGTTTTTTTTGTTTGTCTTTTTACCATCCCTTTATGCGCTATTTCTTCCAGAATTGAAATACTGTGGATCACACAATACATTATAATTTGCTGCTACTGCAACAACAAATGTTTGAATGATGGCTTTCATTTTCCATTTCTATTGCCACAGCTTTCTGCTTTTTCAAGACTTTACAGCTCACACATTAGACTTCCTTTCTGGGAATGGTTGGTTTGTGTAAAGTTGCACTTACTGATACTGTAGCAGAACGGCTTGTGCAAACGCCTTACCTCTAGAAGCAGGCATGGCTCAAATCTGACACTGGCCAACATAATGCTGGTTCATTATAATACTTTCCCCTGGACACTGGCCTTACATTTTAAGCTGGCTGAAGTGAAGTTCTGTCTTCTAACTATAGACAAAATACCCTTTTTTTCCAGAATTGTTGCCTTCTGTTTTTAGAAATGGCACCTTTTCATCACTACATGTACAAAACTGTATTTAGCTGTGCTAACCCCAAGTAACCCAAACCTTATTACACTAAAACCTTTGTTGACTTGGACAGTGGTGAACTTTAACAAAAGGACATGAACGCATCATCATATGTGGGAGCATGAAGCACATTTCATGCTGTTATATTTAACTGCTTCTTTAATTAAAACCTTGCTATTCACCTCTGAAAATATTTGCATAGTTTTAATTGATGGATAGACACATTTGTTTGTATTACTTATGCTGACATTTATAGGAATTCCCTCAAGATTTGTGCAACATTTGGAAGGAAACATAGCTAATGCCTGTTATAACAGGTAACTATTTTTTTGAGCCTTGGAAAAAATAAAAACTAGATTCCTAAGGGCTTGATCAGTGGTATCGCTGAGGTAGAAGCATTGGAATAGTGCTGATCAAGACTTGAGACTGGGCACTTCACAACCATTTATTAGGTGCAATTACATCCTAGCAACCCATGGTTAAGCTGATCATATGTTCTGTAAGTGCCCCACTCTTGTTGACTTCCTTTAAATGTCTTTTTTTGGCAATTAGTTTCAAATCAAAAGAATCAATGAAAAGGGGCATTCATCTAGCCCACAGTCCAGGACATACAATCAATAGCTTTCAAAATAGTTGTGAAAGCCAACATCAGAAAAGGCTATTTACATTCCATACTCTTCTATCTCAGTGAAAATGTGACAGTCAGAAAAGCCTGCTGAAATGAACATTGTGCGCCTTTCATATATATCCAAAAAAATGCTTCATGTTATGCTCCCTTGGTTTTGCCCAAAGAGCATTTCATGGCACTGAGGTGTAAGCATTAAGGGAAAGGCTTGAATTGATTGTGCATTGAGGTGCAAGTGACAGAAGTTAAATGTATCCACTGGAAGGTGTCTGTGATGGCTGCATCCCACTACCGTTTTGTCATGCTGCACGGTCCAACTCCAGAGGCCGGCGGCTGCTATTGAGTGTCTTCAGGATTCTGATTTAACCAGGCGTGTGCCTTTTTTTTTCTTTTTTTCCCCTTTTTTTCAGGTTGTAGGGGCACATGGGATGCCCTGGCTGAAGGGTCCCAGGCTGATTGCTGGTTACTGGGGTTTGATTGGTTCTCCTTCTCTCCCCACAATGGGACTAAATTCATGGGACGGCACATAACAGAGAGGGATTGACCATATTGTCCAGAGGACAGTAACCAAAGCAAAGGCTGAATGAGGGCTTGTGATTTGTAGTTAGCAGAGAACTTGACGTGATTGTAGTGACTTCTGGATCCTTCTCTTGTCCCTAGGAAAGTGGATTTTTTCCCCATGTTTTATCTTTAATGTTCTTGCTCCCTCTCTTTGTCTCGCTCCTATTCTTCCTTTCCCACTTTCTGACTGACTCAGATTCAGTGCTTTGTTTTATTAGTAATTTGTCAGAACTCTCATTTCATTTTGACAAAATTTGGTTATGTGATTATTCAGTCAGAAAAATAATAATAATTACCCCTTAAATTTCCTCTTAAACAAATTTCATGTTAAAAGAACCAACATTTCTAAGTGGTCTGGTGATATATTACACTTCATTAAAGTTAAACTATGTTTCATTGACTGTAAATTTAAAACTACAGCAGTATTGGTCAGAGCTGCACATGGAAACATTCTAAATGTTTATTCATTATGTTTTACATGTTTCTCCAGAGTTTATCCTGATATATTTGTTATTTTTACAAAATATCAGGACCTTGTTAAGCTGTCATTAAAATTATTATTCTTCCCTTTGGGGTGATGTGAATAGCATGCAAAATTACATAGCAAAAGTTTGGGAATATATATATATAAATTCTTATGGTCACCGTAGCAGTATTTCTTATGAAAGTGTTTCAGCCAGGGATATTCAAATTGCATTGTCTGGGGGTTATTTTTGCAAAATTACAAACATAAAAATATTAATTAGATAAAATGAAAAGTGAGGCAAATCCAGTCGCAGCAGCCCTGTACAAGCCAACTGTGCGCAGGGGCATATCAAGGATTTGAGGACATTCGGATTTTACCTGGACCTCTGTCAGGAGATCCTTGGCAACTTTTTGTTTCTTTTTTTTTTTTTATAAACAAGCTCTTTTTGATGATACAGATAATTTTTAAAGAAATATTTCACTGCTTGAAAGATGATCTTTTCATAAAACTCGACTGTTTATGCAGTAGAAAGATGAAAGTACTATTAAAATTGGTGCTATATGACCAGGAAAAAAAAACAACAGAGAGAAAGGACTGCAGCATTTCCTTTTGCTCAAGAGTAGAAAACCTCCAACTCCCAGATAGCACTGCGCCCCACTGGACTAATATACGCTCCCACTGGTGGGTGACATAATACAAACTTGTCCATTTGACACAATGGTGGCCAGCTGGTACAGTTAAATGGTAAGTTAAAAAATGTTTCTAAAAACATCTGAGGTAAGAAATAGGCAAAAACAGAATCTTGATTTAGATTTGATCAGCCATGCCTAGTTTTACTGTTTGATCTCAGCTTTTATAGCTTTCGTTTTCACTTTGCAGGAAACACTACGGCACCCACTTCCGGTTTATAAGCTCTCGCTATTACAGCTAAAAATGGCACTAAAATATATTTCTGAAAGCATTTAAGCAAGAAATACGCAATGCAGTAACATAATCTTGGTTTGTATTTGATCAGCACTGCCTATCTGTACTGTTTGATCGGAGATGGGTCACAGTTTTAAAGAGAGAGAGGGGCGGGTCTGTTTCTTGATCCACTTCTATACTCTTTGTGTCCATGGTGGCAGCATGGATGATGGGCAATACAAAAATGCTGATGTACAGCGTGTAGTTCGAGCAACAGCCCTGAGTCAGCAAACTCAGCCGGATGACATTTCACTGGGAAGAGAGCAAGATGTTCTAGGCACTGGTTAGATAGAGAGAAGTTTACCACAGTCCATTTACACATACTACTCACATTGTTATGATACAAAGCTCATTGAAAACTGGCGAAACATCCCTTTAGGAAAAAAAAATAAAAGCGAAATGATGTGAAATATAAGACGTACTTTCCTTTTAGTCCGGTGCTCCATTGACTCAGTGTGAGCGTTAGTGCCGCATCTCAAAGCACTCTCCATTAAGAGGTGGTGAAAATTTTTGTCTTGCATTTTATTTCATTTTCTGTTGGCTTTGCTGACAGACAGCCTGCTAGCTGCATGAATGTTCTGAAACATGGTACCAATTGGTTCAGAGGTAGAGCGGGTAGTCCACCATGTCGAAGTATCCTTGAGCAAGATACTGCACCCCGAATTGCTCTGTTCCACCGTTGTGTAAGTGTGTTAAAAACTGAGTAGTAGGTGGCACCTTGTATGGTAGCCTCGGCCACCAGTGTATGAATGTGTGTGTGAAAGGGTGTGTGTGGAATCGTGTGGAAGGCACGATAGAAGTGCAGGTCTATTTACCATTACCATTAGCTGCTTGGCCAGTGGAAATTAGCCACTCGGTCGCGCATGGTGGTCAGCAACTGTAAGCCTGTAGTGCCATGACTGAATGACAGTGCAGCTAGCTAGCTCCCACTTGCCTGATATCAGACAGAGCTGTCAACTCAAACCTCTGGCTCCAAAATCCAAGATGGCGATGGTCAAAATGCCAAACTCAAGGTTTCAAAATGTGAGTTCACAAACCAGTGGGTGATGGCATGGCGGCCACTTTGATTATTTTATACAGTTTATGCTTTGAGGGTCTCAGGCAAAACAGTTCACCTCTAAAATGCCCCAAGCATAGTATGATGCACGGTGTAAGAGTATGAAGTGAAGCCAAACTGTAATTCAGCCTGATTACCAGGTAACTGTTAGTAGGAGTTTGAATGTGAACAGTAGACTACAGTGTGAGGTCAGGCATGTATAACACCCAAACATCCACCTTGAGCTTCTCCTGACTGCAGCACCATTACAACACCACACTACTTTGTCCATAAACAAAGGTCTTTTTAGGCATTTGGACAAATGAACAATGTTGTATTTATTTACCAGATTTTCCAAATAGCACAAACAGTAGCTCTGTTCATTTGTTGTTTTTTTGACAGAAATGTACTTGAATGTAAAATGTACCCAATAATCTATATTTTGCTCTCTAGTTATCCAATCCTGACTACAGAGGGCAGAAAAACATTCACATGGAGGATGCTGATTTTCCAAGCAGGAAAGGAATAAGTGCTCTTGAGATGACATTGAATGAACATTTTCTCACTGCCCTACCTTTCCAATTTCCCCTACCTTCTGGAGAAAAATTAAGTTAATTAATTTGTTGGGAAAACAGAGCAGTAAAATCCACGGCTCACGATGCCAAGCTCAATTTATCTCCTCCCTACACTTGCTTGTGAGGACTATATTAAAGCATGTCGTTCGGAGCACAGGAAGAGACCACAATTACACTCTGCTTGCATGCTGGAGCTGAGGAGTGTCATTTTAGCATGCCTGCTACATCTCAATCAGACATGAGATGCAGTCTTTTTTAATCAAACACCATATTTTGATGGGACAGGACAAGGATTTGTGAAATGCTGGGTAACGGATAGAGACTGTATTCTTTTTTTTTTTCTTTCACAGCGCCTTTCCCCGTGCTCTTTTTAATCAGTACCAGTGTCACTCTTCCTACAGGCTGATCACTGCAGTATTTGACAGTTTGTGTCCATGGAATTAAATAGAGACGTGATTTGCATGTGACATTGAGGGTTTTAGTGCTTCAAATTGTATCTCCGTAGAATTAGCATGCAGACAAGCCGATCTGTATGTATGCGGCTGCTCTGAGAGGTTCAAACCACTGCTTTGTGTCGGGGCAAGAGGTTATGTAGAGACTAGAGCCAGCCCTCTCCTCATCTCGACACTTACCTACCTCTTTTGTACTCCAGAATTGATGCACTCAATAGTACAGTAGGTTTTCTTTTAATCTTGCTGAATTGATGCCACTGCTTTTTGTCCACCTTAGCTCCGGGTTCAGAATAGATGCTCTCAATGGTGGGTGCTCTTTTGATATCATCAATGAATCTTACACATCCCCACCCCCTGGTTTTGAAGCACAAATGTACATCCTGCAAGATGTGTAACATTAGAGTTTGTGTTCCTTGCACCACAATAATCATGTAGGATTTCTGAAGGATTTCTTTCTTCAATCACAGTTTTCTGAATTGGGAAAATGTTATCTCATTCTCTCCCAATCAATTCTCACCCCAAAGCAGCATTCGGACACCTATTATATTTCGACTCAATATGATGCTCTCACTCTAAATCAATTTTGTGCCTCAGAGGTTCACTTCACTTCTCAAAAAGGGAACGGCAAAACTCTCCTGGACAACCAAGGCAATTCTGAAAGGTTCTCGAATGCCTTTTCACCTTTGTGCTGTCTGTAACATCGACAATGATTCTCTCAGATGTGAGACGAAAGAAAGGGATTTTCAAAGGAGAAGCTTTGCCAAAGTGCCTTTGAAAGTGACTCAGTGCCTGAAGGACCACGTCTAAAACAGTTTTTGCTTAGTGTTTCTGCTGAAAGATCAACCCTGCCTGTTGTGTGCCATGTATTGCTTCTCACAGAAAGCAGTCAGTACTGTTGCTTATGGAGATGAGACCAATAGGGACTGTCATGTTTGTTATTTGCTACCTATAGCACACTGTCACTTTTGCCTAGTTGCCAGAGGAAAATGTCAGCTTTATATGTTTCTGCCAACTATGAATATGTATCATATCAACGTTTCTAAAGTGCCATAGAGCTGACTTTGACATCGGGAGGTGTTGAGGATAGAGGGTGGTCTGACACCTTGGCAGGACACCTGCCAAGCTGCAGACCACTATTTGAATTAAAACAACAAAACTCACTGTAATTTAGCAAGTCATTGCTATGTTTTCAGTAGCGTTTTAGGCACCAGACATGGGTGTTTTGTAGCAACCCACCGCTGTTTCTGCGGCTTTTTTGACACGAAAAGCAATTGTTTTTTGCAGAGACATTGCTGTTTTTTTAAGCAGGGATTGTTCCCACAAACTGGGTATCTTAAGCCAAGTCATGATCTTTTCCTTACCATAACCAGGTGGTTTTTGTGTCTAAATGTAACAGTTTCTTAACCATGTCTTCATTGAAAAGTTTCAGCATATCCGCTACATGATAATGTGCAAATTTAACTGTCCTTGGTTTGCAGATAGCACAAACCAAAAAAAAACTTTATAAAGGAAGAAGGAAGGAACAACAACAGCACAATCTGCGGTAGAGAGGGACTCTTCCTACTTCCAGGATGGAAATGAAATTGATGTGCTCCAACAGTAAGGTCCTCTGGGGTAAATTTGTAATTTTGGGCTGTATTAACAAAAAATCCCACAGATGAAGAGATTCTAATAAGGGACGAAGCAGTTTGTTGTAGATGCAAGAGCACTGGCTGAGTGTTCTGGAAGACAAAGAGCCAGTCAGAGACATCTGGATGAATTAGGAGAAGACATGAGAGGTGTGATATAGAGGACTCAAATCATGTGATCTCAAGCTCTACATAAATTGTCATTATTGAAAACAGGATTTAAGTCTCTAAAAATGATACTGACAATTACAAAATGTAAGTAAGGTGACAATATACACTCCAAAGAAGTATCACCATAAACAAAAAAAAAAACAACAACAAGAAAACATAAAGCAAGATACATAACAATTGCAGCAAAATACAAAAGTGTACATAAATGCATGAACATAAACTTACACAAGGTGATGTAAAACCTTTCCTGGGCTGCCTGATTGCCTGATTCTGATTGCAGAAAATGACGCATACAACACAGGTGTGTGTTAGCTAATGTACTATTACTGTAATACTGTGAGACAGAGGAGCACATCCATCAGCTGTTTGTGGGTTATACATCATGCACAACATTGCTGATAAGCTAATTCATCCTAAATCCTAAATGACTGGGAGAACATGTATTTTCTTTTTTCTTTTTTTTCTTTTTTTAAATATTAAAATTAACATTTACTACCCTATGGGCCCTAGGCCTTTTTGGGGGTATTTTTACTGCCTTTACTTTTAAGCTCACATCACAGTCATTATAAATGCTACATACACATGCTATATCTTGTTTTTTTTTCTTTTTTTTGTAAGGACAATCTAGGCTATCCAGATTTGCCAGTATTACATGTCCTTCTATGTGCCTGTATTTTATATTAATTTTTATTTCAATGAAAAAAACAAATCAGTGTTACTAAATTCTTACATTTTTACATGTATCTCAGCATAGCAAGTTGGAAGTTGACATATTCTGCCATATATGAAGAGGGGAGACTCTCTGGAATCTGGCAATATAAGAACCATGATGCTGGGACATTCTGTCACTTCACAGTTGTCCAGAACATGTGGTTTGTGCCAGGCGGACATGATTGCCAGTATTTTTTCATTATTGCAAGAAATTCCATTGACTCATTCACAAGTCAAAAATGTGTTTTATCTGAAAGAAACATGCAGTATTTACATCTAAGATAATAGAAAAATAGTCAACCAAGTGCAATGATGTCCTCCAAGATAATATTTGCCACTTAAAAACCTCTCTGTGCTCCGTGCTGCTCTTTGACCTGACCTGAACGTTTTTTTTTTGTTGTTGTTTTTCAGTTTCAGTTATATATTGGGGGGACGTTTTGGGCATTGGGGGGGGGACGTGTCCCCCTCAATGTATATGGTGACTACTGCCCTGTCACACATGCATAATTAGGCTACAGTTGTCTGGGAGCGCAAAGGTGAAGTGCGCTTGCCTTGTCATACAAAGTTTGATGGAGTGTCAACTGGACAATATGGAGATATTTGAACTACAAATGTGGATAGACAGGGAGAAACACACGCAAGCCTAAGACATGGTAAGATACGATATTCCTCACTATATGAAGTGACTGATAACAAGATCTGTATAATGGATTGTAAAGAAATTCATCAGGTTTTTATTTTGTAGACAATGGATCTGTATTTATAGCATGATGGGATGACTGCACAATGATGTGTGTGGTATCACTGGAAAGCTCTGGTCCTGCGCTTTCATGTGATATGCGTGGCATTTCTGTGCGACCCTGCATTCGTGAGTAATCCATCCAAGAGTAATGTGTGTGCAAAGCTGTATCAAAGCTCTGTTATACATAATTTTAGTGTAACTTTAGAAATTTTTTTTCGCTGTGAAAACATTGGACTACGGACAACTGCTTGGTCTTGTCAGAAAGCTGCTGTTTCACGTGATATGTATGACTTCTCACTATGACGCATGGTCGCGGAGAAAATCCATAGAGAAGAACAGGTATGAATTTGGACGCATTATGCGTCGTTCGGGCCCATAGGGTTAAAAACACATGAAATGCTAAAAAAAAGTATCCCTTTTTTAAAAAGGTAACAGGCAACATTCATTACACTACTTTCTTGTGAAGTCTAGACCAATCACAACAGGCCGTTTTACTTTGACTTGCAAAAATACATGACAGAGACCACTGGCCTTCCAAAAACAAAAAAACAAGCACATGTTTTACTCAAGGGGCTGTACCAGGGTGAAACACTTAACAGAGAAAGGTGACACTTTCTTTTTGTACGCAGCAACCTAATAAAAACAAGCATACCCAAAATAATGATGCAGGAAGATGAGAAAATATTGTTTATGTTAGTAGAACTAAGGTCTTCCTTTGGCAAACAGTTAGCATACAGTTTGAAATAAGGGCACGAGAAGGTGGGTGCTGTGAATGCTGCACCACCCCCTACTGGGGGTGGAACAACACAGTCTGTAAATAGTTGGCTATTTTACCTTGACTCATGGATTATCTAAACATTTGTTTTAATTTTTAATATTATTTTTGTTGGCTTTTTTAATGACAGGACAGAGAGTGAAATGGGGAGACAGAGAGAGAGTGGGGACTGACATGCAGCAAAGGGCCGCGAGCTGGATTTGAACCCGCGGCCACTGCAGCGAGGTGATGCCTCTGTACATGGGGCGCCGGTACTATCCACTACGCTACAGACGCCGCTTTGTTTTAAATTTTAAACAGCATATGATAAGAGTGCTGTAAGAAATTATATGAAAAAAATCTGTTTACAATGTGCAAATTTAATTTATTACCCCATCTGACATGACAACGTCATCAAGTCAGGTCAAAGTGCAAGGGTTTGGTCAGCTAAACTTGAGAGGAGATTTGCAGTAACGGGAGCTAATCAATACTGCGGACAGGCTTAAAAGATCAGAATTTTGTCATGACAGTTTTGAGCTGCTTTTTAAACCAAAAAATGTCTTGGACACAAAGGATTTCCACTTAGGGGACATATCCATTGGGATGGAGTTTCATAGCAGCTAATGATGAAACGGCAAACAAGCAGCTGAAACATCATGAGTAGCCGAGGGGATGTGAGTGGTTTCAACAAATTGACAACTGGATGTCCGATGCCATTCAAAAGGAAATATTAGATTTTTGGTTTATGCTGTCCAGAGGGGAAATTTGTCTGAGCCGAGGAAGTGCACATTCTTTGGACTAATGGAACAAACAATGTAAGATCGTCTGAGCAGTTTACCTTTAACTCCTAAACCCAGCCACCAGAATAAATGATCGAATGGTAGGTTTCTGCAAACCATGTATAACATTTGTAGCGTATTGTCTAGCAAGCTTGACATTTCAACAATGTTGTGATTAACGTGTATTTATGTTTAGGCAAAAAACACCCACTTGATTATGGTTAGGGACAGAACATGTTTTGGCTGAAAATAACCACTTTTAGTGGCAAAATCATGGCTGGAAAAACCCCCAGTGTTTAAAAAAATTAATAAAAATACGGTCTTGTTTGGTCCAGCTGACTACAGCTGGCAGCTGTCTCGCCTAAGCGTGTGTGTGTACACACTACAGTGCAGCACCCCTCAGCAAAAATACATTCCCACACACATAGTTACCACTGGACTTCACATTACAATTCTCACACTTAAATTTGTTTTTAGAAAAAGCCCTTTTGATTCTTTTTAACGGTGGACTAAAGGAATATAAATAATCAAGGAATGGACACATGGTTGGACTTAATGACCATTTCAACGGTATGGAGTCACTTCTTTTTATATCAGTGTGCTGCTTGTAATAAATACAAACTGTTGCAGGAAACCAATAAGGCAAATAATATTAACTTCTGTAATTATAAGGCCCAGACAAAATAACTTCTGCCTATCCAAAATTGAAATTCTGGCCCTGCGCCTGTTATAAACACATTAAGAAACAAAGACAGGTTCAAAAATTACATATTGGTATGCATGAGCATCTTATAATTTACTGTTTACATTTTTATTGTTTTATTAAAGTTGTTATCTTTTTAACCATACCTTAACCTTATGTTTATCATAGTAGAAACTGTACAATCTTTACCCAAGCTGTCATAATGAGTGGTGTGAAATTACACACTGATCTGCTGGCAAATGCACACAAATTGCCATTAGTGGCCAAAAGGCACTATATTGGTGAAAATGTGTAGAAAAGCATTTATCTAATCATGTCTGAAATCACTGGCTGAGATATAGAATCAATAAATGTGTTTTAAGCCCCACACCTTATCTTGAGACTTTAACATTAACCTTCCATTAACCATTACACAAGCACTTAACTGCACCTCAGTCAATAATGTTAATTCAGAAAGGCTTTTGCTCCAGTTTTAGAGACATGTGTATTCATATTATGGTAAAGTGGCAATCTTTGTAAGGGGCAATTAGAAGTTGAAGAAGCTAATACAGAATGAAATATTTCATGCTGAGGTGAGTTATGACAGAGAATGTGTTTCTTTGCACTACTCTGAGTGAGAGGTCAATGCCTTTAAGGACAGTGATACCAAAGTGATGGGGATACCCTCTGTCACGCCTCAACCTCCCACTCTAATTTGGCCCAGTGGAATACAACAAATGGTGTGCATAATTGAACATTACTTCCCTGATGATTTCTGGCAGGCCTGGTGGGGATTCTCCCAGGTCAACACTTATGTCACTTTAAGGGGAAAAATGGGACTAATTTTGCTCTTTGATCTCTCTTAAATGATAATAGAGGCCAAGAATCATTATCAGTCTTTAAGGAAAGTAACTCTTCGAGAGAGTGACTTAGATATATCTTTTCCAACATTACCTTAAGTCCAAGAAAGTATGCTGCAGTATGACTGCAAAGCAAAAGAGGTATACCAATATGGGCAGGTGATAAAGAGACTAGGAGAGATATATCACTGACAGCATCTGACTCCATTAGAATATTGGTGAAATAGACAAAACTGTGTAAACTTAATGCTGAGAATGGAGGATTCAACAGTGCCAGTATAATTTGTGATTTGTTGAAATTTTAAATCTGTCACACTGACATCTTGATTTTCAAGTAGGAAAACACTGTTAACAATCACATGGTCTTCTAACTGATCTGAGGCACGCAGTTCAGGGCAGTAGTCACCATATACATTGAGGGGGACACGTCCCCCCCAATATATAACTGAAACTGAAAAACAACAACAAAAAAAAACAAAACGTTTTTTTTTTTTGTTTTTTTTTACTTCTTTGCTATTCTACGATAGTGTGAGTCATGAGTGTAAAATGAATGCAATAAATCAAATCTGTCTACTAAAACTGTGTGGCACAGACCTTTCTATGGATCAAAACACTTCAATATGATTATGGGTGAAGTTGTACTTTATTAATCATTAATCCCTAGTCTAATGCACTTAGACATTCAAAAAAGAAATGTATCTCATGTGTTAGTGAATTTGTACATATTTTATTTTAGAACTTCAATGGGGGTTTTATTTAATATTACATTAAAAAGTCTTAGCTTTCAGACTATGAAACCCCTTTCACCAAATTTAGATGATAAATACAATTTTGAAATTTTTATAGGCATGATGACAGGCTAGCTTGTCAACTGTACTATGATCCCACTCAGCATCACTCTCCCTCCCTCCCTTTATGTCAACCTGAAATTATGAATGAAAGGTTTTTAACAAGGCAGGGTCCGGGACAGTGAGTTTTCATCTGATTTTAAATAAGTAAAAGTTTACTGTTGGTATGTTTTCCTATGGAAAGTAATGCACCAAAATTCGAACATATCCCACATAAAGATGAGCAGGTAATTTGTGCATAACTTATGTATTTCCAATGCGCTAATGGAAGTAGAGAACGAGGTCCACTCAGGCAGCAGGTTGGGTCACAAAACTTCAGACTTTCCCTAGGAGACCCGTGTTTGGAACTGTTTGAGCCTTGCGTCATTTTAAGGTAAGTCCTCACCATGTTTCTTTTTCTAAACCTGACCACAGTGATTGTACTTGCCTAAAGGTAACCTCTGTAGCTTTACAGTAATTACGTAACTTTATGATAACAACGTAATGCCATTTGTGGGGCAGTGATGATTTGTGGGATATCGTACAAACCGTTGAAGCAGCTTTGCATCATGCCTCAAAATATAACGTTAAATGTTTGAACTTTTTTCAATATGGACATTCCTCGATGATTTATATTCCTTTATTCCGTAAGGGTCCACTGATCAAAAGTATCAAAAATGTTTTTCATACAATTAATCCAAGTTGTGAATATTGTCGTGTTGCATCCATTGCTGACTGCATACTAATTTCCTTTGTCGAACAGACTGCAGTTATTCTGACATAATCAATAATTTCTTGTCTTCCTGCACCGTGTTGTTGGGTAGGCTATGCTTGATTTTGTTACCTTGCTAAATAAAGGTTTCCCGAAGCTTTTTTCTGTATTTTTCACCAGGACAGCATCTGAAGTACAGCATGTGCTCCCAGTTTGGAAGGCCGATGGGCTCTGCCACGTATCTTTGTGGCCACTGTACTGCAAACTTTGAAGGCTTTTTTTTTCTCAAAGTCATATCTTGGTGTCAGCCCTTCTTTTTTTCCATAATTAAGGTTTTTTTGTTTTTTTTTTCAAAACTCAGCAGTAAACTTTGTTGATTTTAAGTAAACACAGATAGTGATGTAGCAGGAGAGCAAATGATTTCCAAGTGGTCATATGATGGACCATTACAAACAACAAGAAATATCAATTATACTTTTTTTATTTAGAATTTGACTTACAATTCATTAATGTCATATTTCAATTGGCACTTTTCATCTAAATAGGTCACACATTGTTTTTACTTTCTTAAAATACATGTATCTTCCTAAACTTCATCTTGTAATATAAAGCAACATCCCATCAAAGGAAGACAGACAGAACAGTTTCAGGTTATTTTCTGGTATAAAAACATTTTCAGTATGAGATTGAGCTGATTCTGATTGACTGACTCTGCAGCCAACAGTGAAACACAGAGCAGAGAGGTTGATTTGGTTTGATTTCAGTCCATTTACGAGAATGCAGAGCACAGCCTTTCCCATCCACAGCATCATTTAAATGTGGATGAACTCGCCTATTTTTACCTTGTCGGGATCTTATTTCATGTAGGGAAAAAAGTTTGGCGGCATGATTCATCACAATTTCCCCAAATGCAGCTTGCAAAAAAAAAAAAAAAAAAAAAATTTAACATGCAATTACCGTGTCAGACAGTAGGAAGAAATGGCTTCAGTTTACCGAGGGCTCTGTGACAGGTGCATTGTTGGAGAATTGATTCTTACATAGGGGGTAAGTGAATTGTCATTACCTGTCTGTTTCTTATGACACTCGGCTGGGTGCCATCTGATTTGTTACAGGAGTTTTGAATTGGCCTGCCGCCCTCGCTCCGGCTAGCAGCTGACTCTCCAGATTAGCAAGGGGAAGATATAAGCCTTCTCTTCACAGGTCAAGAGCTCAGCCACTCAGAGGTTACACATCAGTCAAGCAGGGTGTGAGATTTGTGAAGTTGAGCAGCAAAAATGCAAGCGTGATAGATGTTTGCTTTTCTCTCTTTGTGCTTATTCAAACATCACAAGATGGACAGGCAGATAGAGGAGAAAGAAACGGAATAAAAAAAATGTGGGATGGCTGCTCTGCTTGGAATGGTCATCAATTCATTGTGTAAACCACAGTGAGAGGGATCAATACAATATATGTTGCATCCATTAGCTTGATTAAAAAGGGGGATGGATGAAGGCTGTGAGCTAAACAACTTTATTCCATGGATTATACAGGGATAAGGGCTTTGGCTATAAAGAGGTGCAGATTAAGAGGAGACAGAGGGAAAAGGAGAGGAGCACGGCAGTGAGGGAGCAGGGCTGGCCCTAGACAAGCAGTACCACTGCTCCTCCACCACAATGTTACTCACTTAGAATGTTTATATTCTATACTCTGCATTGTATGGTCCCAAAACAGTCTGCGCTGTATGGCTAAAATGTGCGCACACCTAAACATTACCCATATGTATCTTTTATGTATAACAGCTGGGGCTGGATGGCTCTGATCAAACTGACACTGACAGTTTCATTTGAATACATATGTATTTATTGCAATCCATATTGTCTTCATGCACATAGTACAAGCAATGTGATCATGAGCCAATAATAAAGGACACATGCTTTTTTCTTTGTTGCTTTTTTATAGACAGCTCCTATGCAACTGCATTAAGAGCTACAATGACTAAGTCTGTCATTTAAAAGGTACGTTTTGGATTTTCCAACCTGGACCATATTTCCCAACACATATCCACATTTGGTCATGGACTTTTCATGTCGACCTCTGTCATACAAGGTACCCTGAGTGCGTTGGTTGTTGACATTCTGGGATGCCATGTCAAGTTCGGCGTATGACATGCATTGTCTGTTTTCAAAATACCCTTCTGTTTTTACAGGAAATGTACAGTTTGCAAACAGTCTCTTTTTTTTTAATCCCTCAACTATAAACACACGTGGTTACATTTAGCCAACATGTGGTTTGGTTTAGGCAACCATAGATAGATAGCCAGATAGATAGATAGATAGATAGATAGATAGATAGATAGATAGATAGATAGATAGATAGATAGATAATTTATTTATTTATTTATTGACTGACTGACTGATATTTAATCAGTAATAATTAATTTGGTAATAGGGATTTCAATCACTTGAAATAATAAGCTAAACAAAATGCCCAAAAGTGGTTGAGAAAAGAAGTCACAAATAATTTACACTGAGGCTGTTGGTGGCCTTGGCAATTTGGAAGGCGGGGGTTAGGTTTGTATGGGGCTGCATGACTGAGGGGCCCAAAGCTGGACAGGGCCCCTGGATCATGCTAGGGATTATTGACCTTTAATGTGTCAAACTTTTTTGTCCCAGGCACAGTTAGTGTGACCTCTTGTCAGGGCCAGAAACAGCTGCTAAAAGTTGACACATGTCTCAGGTCGGGCCCTTTGAGGGGGCAGGATGACAGAGAGAGTACAGTGTGGAAGTAGAATAGAATACAATAGAAATATATAGAAAGAGAGAGCTGTATATGTATGCACTTCATTCATGTGTGATGCCATTTCATTTTAACTGACTTTAAGGAACAGGAATTTGACAGAATAATATGTTTTTGTCCCTGCTCTAGTTTTTGTCAGAGCTGGGAATAAAAGCAGAAATCTCCCAGATTGAAAGCTCTGGGAAAATGATGGTAGGTTGACCTTTAGCTAAGATTATTTTGTCTATGGGAATAAAGTGACATCATGCTGACTGGTCAAGAATCACAAGCAGTTGGACAATCAGGTTGAGTTTATCCAGATTATCGAAACCACTTTATGAGAAAAATAGAATGTGTGCAGAAATCTACACAGAAGAATAGGAAGAAAACAGTAATAACAGAAGTGTTACCCAAAAGACCCTCTTCCTGCTTCAGCTTTGATGTAACACTTCTGTTATTACTGTTTTCTTCCTATTCTTCTTCTTCTTGATAAGTTTGTCTATCACTAAGGTTTGTTTCTAATCATCTGACTGCTTCTGTTTCTTGTGTATGAACTCTTTCAAGTGATGACACCATGTTCCCTGATCTCAGCCATTAACTTGATGAGCACAACACAGATATCACTAATATGAGTGATAGCTGCAAGTACAAAAACAAGGCCCAAATTGTAATAAACTGAAATTATCCTTTAATTCTGTGGTTTAAAAATGCTATTTTAAGAGCTAACTTAATGATATGCTTTACTTTAGATTGCATCCTACCTCACGTTAATGCATGCCAAGCACTTATTAATTGTGATTTTTTAAAACTAAATTAAATTAACTTTGTTAATAGTCATCAGTAGGTATCAATGTGATACCATGCAGCACATAGTAAGCAAAGCCAGTGGCAACCTGCTGCCATATTTGTTTTACAGATGGCTCCTTTGTGTTGTCTGGACTGTGGAAGTCTGCTGCTGAGTCAGGTAAATAGGTCGGATGTACAGTGGCGCTGGCGTCTGTCCATAATGACCCACAGAGAGATGAGAGTCTTTCATTCCACTGACAAAAGTGTTGAGACTCTTTTTATTCTGGCCTGAAATCTGATCGGAGGGAAGAGAGAAGTCCCCAAACATTGGGCCGCTCTGTAAAAGTGTCTCAGCTCCACATGTGGGGAGGATGGCTTCGGTTCTTTAGTTAGACTGTAGGACACACCCAGCCAGCAAACAAACATGAGCACTGTCACTGTGTGTTTGGCATCTGAGATGACTGAAGTAACACAGCGCACACCAGGCACATGGGAAGTGACATCAACAGTGTCTGATCAAAGATGTATATACAGATAGGAAGTTTATTTCAACTGATGGATAAAACTCATTGGGAGGATGTTTAATAATATGCTCACATTCATTTGGACCAATAACCATGTAGGTTTTTTAAAGGATATCTTATGATTTGTTATTAATAGGATGTTATAGGCACTGGTGCATACTATTACACTAAAATAATCAGGGTTTAATTTATTATACACTTGATCTAGGAAATGTCAAATGTTCCCTGCAACAGTGCTGTCTAATGTCTTCAGGACCATGACACAAACCATTAATTTGCATCCTGCCTGGGACCTTTGCTGTATATCAAGCCTCATCTCACTCTTGCATCATCTCCTGTCATCCCTACTGTCCACTTGATAATTAAGCCATAAAATGCCTCAGAGAATTCTTTATAAAACCTCCAAAACTTTTGATATCCTGACAAGATGCCTGCTTTTGTGTTCCCAGATTGCTGCATTAAAAGAAGAATTCTTTCCATCATACAGTCTTGGTAAAGGAGCATCCATGTTGGTCCAATAACTGTTCTTTTGCCATGGTGACGCACCCATATCACTTTGCAAATGGCACAAAGCTGGAGAGATTAACCTGGCTTAATTAGAAATACAATAACCTGCTGGTGACAAAAGTCTGAGTCGTCTTTCAGCGGCGGTCAGAAGAGGTGACGATTGAGAGGAGCACAGGGATTGACTCCAGGGGGGTGCTCATAATTCCTCCCAAGCCGTGAACACAAAGGCTAATGCTGGTGCACTTCCTTCAGTGCTTTCTTTCACCCTCTGAGCCACAGACAAAAGTGTACACTGGGCAAGACACAGCCCTGATCAACAGACCAAGAACTTTTAATTGAGACCTTAGGCCTGGTGACAGGGCTTCACAACATGATGGCATTGGACTGCTGATAAAGATATAATAGATAGATGTGGTGTGTGTATAAATATATGATATATGTATATATGTGTGTATATATATATATACACACACACACACACACACATACATAAATATATATATATATATATGCACCATGCATAAGAAGTATGCATGGATAGACATTTCGGTCCCTTCTGTTCTTGCACTTTCACACCCAGTACTGTCTGTTTGCCTTTTCACTATCTTTTAGGAGTAATTAGTCCTTATATGCAATCTGATACTCCACCTCCGTACACTTGTATGTATATATATATATATATATATATATATATATATATATATAGGGCTTGATACAGCCTATTTTTTAACACTACTTATTCTCAATTTTATGAATGATTATGTTGTCTGTTTTTTTATTACTTGCTTGTTTTATTGACTAATAGGCACCTGATCAGATGTAGCACTCCTAATCTCGTTGTATATTGTTGTATTTTGACAATAAAGGCTTTCTATTCTATTCTATTCTATTCTATTCTATTCTATTCTATTCTATTCTATTCTATTCCATTCTATTCTATTCTATTCTATTCTATTCTATTCAAAAGGAGGTCCATGAACCCCATGGGATCCTCAGATTTACTGCAGGGGGGTGCCAAATTATTGTTTGGTACTGAAGTTTTTTTTTCTTTTTGTTGTATTCAAAAATTTAAATGATACTATTTGTTAATCATTAGCAAAGATAAATTGGCCTATTCATTTTTTTTTAAAAGAACTACAGTACACAACATTAATGTTAGCCTAACTGTTACCCATGGATCCTAGTGCAGTTGTGAGCTAGCTAACATTAAACCACTGTATGTCACCTGTCAAGAACAGTGAGGTGAACTAGTTAGCTAACAGTTATATACTATTAAAACATATTGGCTGAATAACTGTATTATTATTTCAATGGCATGGATATTCTTGTGAGCCACACTGAATCGTAACTTATCGAGCAAGAGACCCTTTAAAACCATCCACCTAAGAGACAAACATACATTATGAATAAATCTATGAATCTGCCAAATAATTATTATTTTAATAGCTTAGGCGCCCTGCATGTTATTGTAGGCCCAGTTTAATATGCAACTCAGTTTTATATAATATATGTGGTAGGGGGTCCCTGCTCCGTCTCTCTGTCAGCTAAGGGGTCCTTGGCCTGAAAAACATTGAGGTGCTTTAGGTGACTGTTGATGTGTTAGCCTCATGGTGAGGACCCTCAAATTTACTGCTATTAAAGTGACTACAAAAGGCAACTCCATCTTTAAAGAATTTAGCAGAATCTAATATATCCATAACCAGCTGAACTGAAAAACAACTAAAAAAAAATGAAAGCAGAGGAGAGGGCCTGATGTTTTCCTGGACTAAACTGTTCCTGTGTGGATAGGATTTCCACTGACTGTACCAGCACCACACTTTACAGTCATTTGTGTGAGTCTGTAGCATCTCAATTAGTGGTGGACGCATCACTGTCCTTTGTTTCTCTGTTCCTCTTTATGAATCAGGTTAAATTTCTGCCTCAGAGCGTGCAGAGTGCAGCTTTAACTAGGGACAGACAAACCACTCCTTTCACTGATACTTTAGCCAAAGCTGGTGTGGAGAGGGGACGGAGCACAGAAAAGAAGTGGATATACCAGGTGGTGCCACACTTGAAAATCTCATTATGTGTTCAGGGACACAATGCAGGACAAGGTGGTGAAGATGGGGTGACAAAGACAAGTACCTTCCTCACTTCCCTTCACCTGGAGAGGACCCTATACAGCAGCCAGGAGAACCATGAGTGCTAACAAATGTACTGAATCAAAAAAATATACAGTTTTTGTAATGATAAGAAGATCAGTCATGTTATACTTTTGGTTTTTATTGAGAAATTAGGCACATTAGCTGTTGTCTGCTTGCACAAACAACCATGTCAGTTGCAGTGTGTTACTTTAAAATACCATAGCTGATTAACATAGGTTTTAAGAGTTACCTTTATCATTATGTTACCTCTGCTCTCATGTAGTGTGTATGCTCCACATATGAATGATGGAGGAACACTCACACCCTCCCCCCACTGTTCTGTTATATTAGTTCAACTCCTAGTTTAACACTTAGTTTAAGATGTTCCCCCCATGGCTGCCCCAGAATCCATGCCCTGGACTGAGTGACAGACAATGCTCATTTAAAACACAAAAGCACATAGACTCTCATTCAGACTACAGCTGCCCTCTTTCAGACCTGTATTCTAAAGCCACTTTCTGTTGTCCCCTGCTCAGGTTTTTCCCCACGGAGGGAAATAAAGCTGGGCCCCACTGCATTGCATTTGGTGTGAGGGGAGAGAAGGGCTCGCCTGTTTGAAATAAAGAAGGAAAAACCTCTCCACTGAGAGGACACCTTAGAGGTGCACCTTTTGCTTTGTCCTGGGCAGTTGGCTGGAAAAATGGAAGGCGAAGTAGGAGGGGAAAACATCATGCAGGTGGGCGATTCGTCCCTAATGTGTTTATGAAAGATTCTTTGATAAAAGGGGGCAAGAACGTCTGCTGATTCCCAATGAGCTTTTTGTCGCTTTTTTCCCCAAGTTTCCGATTTAGCACCTTACAGGCAACCACCTTGTGTGCCTCCAACCACTCCACTTACAAAACATACATGTGTTTGCTGTTGAAGGTAAGCCAAGTTGATTTACCTTTCGGTGATGAGGGTGGGAATTCACCTGTCAGTGGGAACATTTGAAACGATGAGTCTGGACCTGTGTGCTTGCTGTAAATTGGAAAGGAATATCTGAGTTGTTTTTACTGATAATTGTCAGAGTTTTCCTTCACTGGGAATTTCCTTTATATGCCTGTCATGCTACACAAAGCTATATTTGCTTTCGTCTTGCAAAAGGCTTTATGTCATCTTGCAGATGGGTTGCTTCTGATTTCTGGTGTTGTAATATATCATATATTTTTGCATATATTATTTGCTGATATTTCATGTCCAAATGTTTTGGCGTCTAAAGTTGTTATTTGACAAATAATATTTCATGGCCAAAAGAGTTCACGATAACAATATTACCATGGTATCAATAGAAAATGTTTAATTATTATTATTATTGTTATTAATAATAATAATATAATTCAAATAATTCAATTATTTTGATTTTGTTATCGTCAATACTAGTCTGTCATGCCACCCCGTGTGAAAATATTTATATATGTAAATATATAATGCTATATTAACCCATGTCACTTGGTCTGTTGAACAATTGTTATTATTATTATTATTAGTAGTAGTAGTAGTAGTAGTAGTAGTAGTGTTTTCAAGCTATTTACAGGTTAATTGTTAGAATGAGTTACTTATATTTGTGTTATTGTTGTTTTTGTTTTATTCACAATATATTCAGATTATTTTATTATTCCTGAAGTTGTGAAAATATAAAATGTGTTATTGCAGATGTGTTGTTTGTATTTTTAAATAATTTGCAGCTAGAATAACAATCAACTTTACGTGAAACTACACTCAACCATCAAAACCCACTAATTATATAATCACAAAATAATTCCCTTCAATTCTGCAAAAAATGTGTAGCACTATGGGCTCATGTGAAATGTTTTTTGACTTATTTAGAGTTTATTATGTCTACCAGGCATCCTGTCTGGCTTATTTACCCGACACATGAATAGAAAAATAGATAATTGAATGAATATTTGTACATAAACATTTTTGTAAAATATTTTATTCATAACTAAGTCACATATCAAGAATGCGCAACGAAACATATGAATCGTTTTGTTGCATGTTAAAAAATAATTTGTAAAATCTAGCAAAATATTTTCGATAAAGCACAATTTGAGGATTTAACCCTACATCATTTACTAAGAGTATACAGCTCTACACCATCACATAAAATTAAGATAAAGTTCACATGGTAGATTTGACAACAAATCAATCTGAGATCAAATCTTGACAGTATTTTTGCAAGATTAACATTATCCAAACTTACCTTCAGCCTACTGAAGCATTTATAGATAAACTACTGTAAATTGTTACAGGTGATCAATGTCTGTAAACAACCCGCAAATTGATTTTAAAAACGAAATACTCTCTTTAATAAGAGATAAAAGTATTGCAATAATCCTTTAATAATCTTAACATAATAAACACTCTATAGTTGAGTTTTGAGTTTAGAGTTGATACACCTCTGAATCCCCATCAATGACAAGAGTTGTGTCACATCACTGTCGTTGTCACATCTATAAAAGGTGAAGTACCACTAGCAAGTAGAATTGTACATTCTATGTACTGTAACACAGGGCATACATTTTACATAATAAAGTCAGATGTGCAAATTAAAATTGTGGAAAGTGCATGGAGTGTGCCAGCGAAGAAATAGAAAGTGATTTCAGACCCCAGTGTTTATCCCTTAGTAACTATCTAAATAAGGACATGACTCACTCATGAATGACTAATATGTGTATTTTTGCCTCAGTTAAACACAATAATAGATGTTTAGTTTGTGGAAAAAGCTACATGGTTTTTGTTGAGACACAAAATGTGGCTGTCAGATGTCAATAATCTCCCCCAGAGCAGCAGTCCAGTGTCCATGTACAGTCAGGAACACTATCAGACTGATAGTACCAATGAGTGACAGATGATCAGCTGCAGCAGACATTACCCAGACTCAGCAGTCAGGACACCAGCTCGGGGAAAATACGAACACTTCACTAGGTTTAAAAAGGAAGAGGAGGCTTTGGAGCAAAGGGGAGGGGTCCATTTTTATTCTTGCATGAGGTACATTCTCTTTTTGCAGTGTATCAGAATACAGGATGCACTGTCTGATTTCTGTTCCCTTGCAACTATCTTGTCCCAATTCAAACCTCTTGTGGTTTATGTGGCTGAGATCCTGTTTCCAGCAGAGCCACCTGACCATGAAAAGAGTGTATGTGTCACGTTGCTGAGGAGCCAGCAACTCTGATGAGCAGCTGCTCTTAGCTCTCAGAAACACATAGAAGACACAAAGCCAGAGCCAGCATCTGGGAAAATGTCTTAGTAAATCAATAATCTATATTGATGAAGTAGGATTACGTAGTGACAGAAGTCATTACCATGTACTATTATGAAAAAATATGGGACACTGCCGCACATAGGCTAAGACTGCAATGTTCATCAGAAGAAGCTGCTGTCAGGAATACATTTTCAAGTTCAGAGGAATCCCACAGATCCGGTGACCTGGCTTATTGTTATCTGTGAATGTGACTGGTTTCCATCAGGACGGAGGATAAAACCTCTGGCTTGTGGGCAAAAGGCGGGCGTCTTTTGTCCTCTCACAAGCCCCATTATCTTATGACAGCTCATAAAGGGGAGTGAGCCATATTATTGGACATACACCTCAAATAGTAATTTGTGTCATATTGTAATATTATTCTCACCATTTTATTTCTTGAATCAGGAACACATGCCTCTATTATTCCAGTTATGTGAGCATAATATTACCAACACAAGCGTGTAAGCTGCTTCTCATACAGGGAGTCGTTTTTGGGGAGTATTGTTACAGAACTTGCTTTGAATGGTATCAGATCTTGCAGACACTCGCACTGTAGCTTTTGCTACAAGCGAAACTGTGTTTGGTTATTGTTGGCAAAAGGAGAAAATTGACCATAAAGCAATTAAGTTAAATGTTTTTATTTATTATTTATTTTTATGTTTGTATTTCAGCACAACAAAATTTCATCTTGTATTTATAGTCTTCATTCAGTGATAGAACTTTCATACATTTCTAAATAAAAAGATAATGTGCGCCAAGTAAAGAGGTTTTATTGACTAATTTGGCACCAAAATACCAAAGACTGACTTTGTGGTGCCTCATTTGAATGACATTCCCACCTGTTGTCTACTCTCCTCTTACATCTACACCTTGTGCACAGCATCGAACATGATGAAATTATTAATAAGGTGAATTTCAAGGTCAGGAAGATACTGAACTGTTGGAGTGCTGCTTGGTTTGGTGGTAGGGCTGCCATGACAAACCTGCTGCACATTCCTGAGCTAAATATCCCAACCAACGAAACTGTATATAACTAATTGTTGAGAGCTTATTTTAATAACAGGGTTTAGCAACAATTTCCATCCTGTGACCGCATGCTGAGATCCAGAGCTCACATGACTTTAGTTTATCTTGTGACTGATGACAGATTTTACAGAGAAGTGCTATTAAGCTTTCACTCATTGGTATGTAAAGAGTTGACAAACACATATTTGTATGAAGCAATACAGTTCAACAGTACCACAGCCGACATCTTCCAAAATGATCATACAGTTGAATCAGCACCTTTCTGCAACAGTTTTATTAGAACCATGTAATATTAGAACCGTTATAAAGGGATTTATTGCAGGGCTATTAGACTCCATTAGTGCCAGCTGTACCTGATGAACTGGCAACTCAGAGTTATTCCCTATTTATAGTTTTTCTGAACCCAGTCTTACTCCAAAGTAAGCTAATACTGGTGCTTGGTCAGTGACTTCCAGCGTCAGACACTGATTAAAAAAGCCATCCTTTCACATCGGCATGATATACAGCCAGTTGTCACTATTGTTTAACCGTGCCTAGCAGCATCAGTGGGAAACGCAGTGAGACAACAATGAATGTTAAGGCGATAAAAGTCTGAGTAGGGTTGGTGGGTGGATCCAACACCCACCAACTTTCACCTGAGAAGCTTGTGCTTGCTTCCCGTAAAGCCAAACCATTTTCTTTTTCCTAAAACCAACCATGTGTGTGTATTGGCTAAACATAACCACATGTGTTTGTTGTTGAAGGGAAAAAAAAAAAAAAAATTGTACATTTTTTGAAAAAGATTGTATGCAAACTGTACATTTCCTGTGAAAATGGAAGTGTATTTTGAAAACAGACCATGCATGTAACAGGCTGCAAGTGACAGGGTGTCCCAGAATGTCAACAACCAACTTACCCGGGGTACCTTGCAAGTCATACCTGGATGTGGAAAGTGCACAAGTGAACGTCGGAACGTTGGATTTCTGGACTGGTTTTTGGTTGTACAGAGCTTCCCCATACTAAAACTTAAAACTGCCATTCAAAGCTCACTGCTAACAATCAGTGATCACAGGCTGCATTCACCAAATATGGCATTGCTATAAAAACACTCCTCCCATTAATTCGAATGTGGGAAGTGAGTTTAGGCTGTGGCTGTGGGGCTGCAGATTCAACTTTTGGAGAAACGCGACCTGATGTCACCGTCTGATGGCCAGTAATGTAGCCAGCAATCAGACTGAAAGTCTAGGGGAACAACAGCCTCTATCTATGGTTAAATACTGAAGTGAGGAAAAGAAATGAAGGATGTATTACCAGCTCAAGTGTACTATTATTTTGTTTTTGTGTGTGCACGTATGTGTTTTTGTGGCAGTAAAGATACTACATTAATGATAATCATAAGGAATTCTACAGATTTTTGAGGCTAACATAAACAAACTTAAGATACTGAGTCCCTGAGATGGGGAGATTGGCTTTTTATACTTGGTCTCCACCCTTCACACCCCCATGCAAAGGGCCATTTAAGTGACACTACCACACCACCGCACAACCCTGTGGCCAACCGTTGCAATGCCCGATTTGGGCTGAATACAGCCTCAGGGCTCTGACACACCAAGCCGACAGTCAGCTGTCATTCAATGTTGGGCCGTTATTGAGCGTCTGTTGCCTCAGTTCTTTTGTGGGCTGTCCCACACCAGTGGTACTAGTTGGCCCTTGTAGGCTTTTTTCAGCTGATTCAGCATGGTGAATCTGTGTTGGAGCCTGTAAGTGAGAGAAATCCCTCTGACTGGCAGTTCAGCTCAGCACATGAAGAGAAAAACAGAGGTGAAGAAAGCAAACAAACGAGTAAAGTCAAGAGGGTGTGATGTCAAAACAAACTTATTATATGAGGTTAGATTACTTTTTAGCCACTGAGCTCTTTAGCAGAAATGTTTCCTAATTGTTTGTGTTACTGTAAATAAACTAAGCACAAAAAGTAAGGCAATTTGGTAGATTATTTCTTTGTTGTAACAATGCTTCTTGGCAAAAAATCTTATACTATTAGAAAGCCTGTTTATTTCCCTTTTAATTGATGCCACATTTGTAAGGAATATGCATTTGTGGGATGAGCAGCAGAGCTGAGTATGTGGGTTGCGCCCATGAAATATTTGCCAAATCTTCTCTGCCAATGCCAAACAGCTTTTTTATTTTTTGCTGTTGACTATTGTTTGGAGGATTGGATGATTGAAGTCTGAAGAAACCAGACATATTGACAATTTAACAATTTATTCATTTAACAAACAGGAGCCTCAGTAGCATGTGGAGGAACCATACACAGCCACAACAGCCTGGTACCTCCTCCTCAAGTTGGTCACCAGCCTGGTCACACACTGATGTGGGATGGCACCCCACTCTTCAACCAGCATTTGTCGCAAGTCAGGCAACGTGGTTGTGTTGGTCACTCTGGCACGAACAGCACGCCCAAGCTGATCCCACAAGTGTTCAGTGGGGTTGAGGTCAGGACTACTGGCTGCCATAGAATCTGGACTCATCGCTGAACATAGCGTTCCTCCACATGTTCAGGTTCCAGTGCATGTGTTGCTGACACCAGCGCAAACGGGCATGACAGTGAAGGGCAGTCATGGCAGGTCTCCTGGCAGCCCTATGAGACTGGAGATGGGCTGCTTGCACTCTGTTATGGATTGTGTGGGCAGAGAGCCGTCGGCCATATTGTCCCGCAAACCTGAACTGCAAATCTGTACAAGACTGCCTATGATTCCTAAGCGCTGATAGAATGAGGAAACGGTCTTCTTGGGGTGCCATCCTCTTGGGATGGATTTTTGTCGGTGTCTAACGCCAGATGTCACCAACAAAGTGCCGGTTTTTGACGACTTTGGAGTGAGACTGGGTTGTTTTGGGTTATGGATTTAATGGTGGGAGGGCACACAAAAAGTGCCAAAGCAGTTGTTTGCAGGTCTGCCTAGGTATTAATGCTTGGAACTATTCAAAGCAACACAAGTCACTTAGCACAATAGCTATTTGAACTCTTGCTGCCAACTTTTTCTTTTAAATGGCTTTGACTGGGATGAATCGACCATCTGAAGGCAGGGTGGCTATGCAGTAGATGACCCAATACTATTTATCACTAAAACACCAAATTTGCTATTTAAATTATTCAAGAACCTTGCATGAGGTGTTCCTACTGGGGTTTGAACCACGGTGACCTCATCACCAAGATCATCACCTGCTTCCCCAGCCAGCTTTCATTTTGTCCAACAACCTGAAATTCTAGTCAATACAACACCAAGGCCTCTAGTTTCGCAGACCAGGCGAGGCGGAGGTGCAGCGCACCTGCACTTCACCAACTGGGTGTGGCCAGGCGGATTTTGCAAGTTTGGCACACCATGCCACCTCCGTCCCTCCTACCTGCGCAAGTCAGAAAGAGGGAGGAGAGAAGGTGTGGAGTGGGTTTTACACAGCCGATTCACATCACACCAATCAAATGAGCCCCTCTCCTCACCCTTAAATGCACCCCGCGACAGCGTAATGAGAGTTTACTCAATTCGCCATGGCAGAAGAGAGCAGCAGTATGTACTCCATCTTTGTAGATCACATCAAGCAAGAACATTTTAACATTTGTATAGGCAATCACATGAAGCACATAAACCCTTAAGACACCGAACATAACTTAATTTGTTGACAGCGTTTCTCTCGTGCATGTGCGCTCTCTCTTTCTCTCTCTTGCAGTCTCACTCTGTTTCTTTTCTTTTGACTTTTCTAAGATGACAGATGCTGAATATATACTCCCTATCTGATGCTGTGGCTGTTTGTGGTTGGCTGAGAGGGATGTGAACTCATTAGTTTGCAGCTGTGTTAATCAAATCAGGTTGGGTTTCCATTACGCGTGCCAAACATGCCAAACGGTGCCAATCCCCTTTGATCTGACATCAGATGTGACGGGACAGTCGACATAGAGATACATTTATGTGCTGATTGCAGATAGTTGCATTGAATAGTGTTTTTTTGGGTATTTATTGCATTATTAATGTGCCTGATATTCTGGAAACCTGCCTGTGAGGTTTTGGTGACATGTGCGCACTGTCCGCTGGTCAGCCAAACTTCGGCTTACACCGGCTGTGCTCCGCCTGCGTTGACAGTAGACCTGGTTTCAGCTGACAAGCTTTTAGTGCACCTTCAGTGAAGCCTTTTGGCACGAAACTGTCACTGCGCCAAGCTGGATCTGTCGACACCTCCCCCTGCTGCGCCGCCACACCCATCTCAGCGCACCTCGGTCTGCCAAACTACCAAACTGAGCGCACCTCGGGTTGCAATGCTCGAAACTAGCTCTGCGCAGGGTTCGCCACCCTGGGCTACCCTGCGCCGCGCCGGGAAACTAGAGGCCCAAGTGTTAATGCCATTCTTGAACATTTTAGTTTGCGTATGTAGAGTCTAAGAGTGGACGACTTCTAGGTTAAAAAAGCTCCCTTCCAAAGAAGCCCTCCAAAGTTTAAACCCTAAACTCTGTGTAAGTTTATTTTGTTGACCCTTTTCTTTTCATTGGTCTTACATATGCACCATCTGTCGGCCGACGCAAGCGCTCACAATTTGTGATGGAAATCCTGAAAATAAAGCCCTTTTAAGAGTCTGATGATATATTCTGCATTTTCATGCACATAATTAACCTTGTCAGTGAAATGCAAAATAAAGACATACTTATTTTGGTCAAGCAACTGTTGGAGTCATTTTTTTGAGGACAGTCTTGTTGGAGCCCAAATTTACACCAGAAATCAAAATCTCAAATCAAATAAATCCCAACTATATAAGAGGTTGTGTTCTCCAGACAATTGAGAAGACTGAGACTCTACCCTTCAAATACCTCTTGCCCTGGAAAAGTTCCACAAAGAACTATGTCTTTAAAAAACAGTTTTTTGGACATAAAGTATTCTGATAGACTCATTTGTCAAAGCTCACTTAAGGAGGCATTTCAGCAAAAAAGGTATTTTTCCTTGCAACTGATCCTTGTCAGACCTTATGGTACTCTGATCTCTCAGAGTGTGTGGTGATAGAGGTGCGAGGTTGTGCTGCATGTGAAGGCAAGCGAGACTATGGGGTTTTCAGGTTTGATTTCACATTGCTCACTGCCTGGTCATTCACTGCCTGGACAGGACACTCCATGTCCGGAAAGGTTTCCCTTACAAATTGGTTACATGCAACCCACAGCTTACGGCCCGGCACCTCTCCATTTTTTATGATGAGGTCTAAATGAGGGAAACTGCTCGCTGTGAAGGCATTGTGCAGTATTTGTTTGCTTATGCAAGGGAATTTTATCCTTTGGGAAAAAGCTAATTGTATAATAGCAGCCAGTCAGCCTGCAGACATGTATAGTCTTACAGTCGGTAAACATGTCAAAAGCCAGACAAATAGAGACACATGGGTAGCATACTTGACAAAGAGAGAAAAGATCCGACATCAGTCAATAGGGAGTGTTAGAGACGACACAGTGACAGGCACTGATTATTGTTGATGCTTCTCAACGTATCCTCAACCTTATAATCACCATCATCTTTGTCAAATTAATTATCATCATTATCATGAACATTACATCATCAGCAGCTGATTCACAGTAACATGGTACACGCTGTCGTTACTGCACATGGCTGCATTTCCAAATTAAAATGTATTACTTGGCAAAGCATAACTATTAGTGTTCCTTTTTTAGTGAAGTTGAATTTTGATGTATTTTATGATAGTAGTTTAATTTGTGCTTTCGTGGGATGCTTTGGTCATCTCTCTATGTCCTGAGTGTTTCTGAATGTGCTGTTTGTGCTCTTACCGCACAATGTGGAATCAATAATCAGCTGAATGACATTAGTATGGATTAGATGTATGTAGCCAGTGATGTCATGGGCTGTGTTTCATGTATAGCAGTCTGCAGGCGAGACTGGGAGCCCAGCAGGTCTCAGTGACAGCAAAATTAATAAATCTAGCACAGTTGATCCTGTATTATTTCAAAAACAAACTAAGATTCTGTTGCAAAAGCAGTGCAAGGAAAGGAAATTAAGGGCTTGGGTTTTAACAATTTAAGCTGGGGCTGCACATATAATAGTTAACCATCAAGATGTGTTATGGGTAATTAACACTAACACATTATTAAATTAATAATGTGTACTTCAACTTTCTGTCCTGTTGGGGATGGTATGGTTGATAAGTTTGTTAGTCAGTCAGGGTAAGATACTTAAACAACGGCAGACCATCTAATCTTTGTATATGTAGAGGGTAAAAGGTTCTCTAAAGAATACCCACAATATGGAGTTTCCTTTATGTCTGCAGGCACATTGTTCCTTTAAGAAGCCTATTATGCTCTCCCTTTTCATCCACAATGCTGATATGATTGTCTATTTGTCTTTGGTATGTGTGTGTGTGTGTGTGTGTGTGTGTGTGTGTGTGTGTGTACAGTATGTTACTGTGTTAAAGAGAACAGGATCATGTGTGACGGAGCAGGCTCTGTGTCATAGAAAAGTAGGCATCAGTAACACTATCACTTTTCATATCAAAGTTCTCTTTAATTCAGTAGACACAGTATTACTTTACAGTTTTCTGTATATGAATTGACAAGATTGAAACTAAGCACATGACTTTAATTGAGAAACTGATCTGTAGTCGGGTCATTTTTGAGTCGACATTTTATGCACCAGCAGCTTAATGTGCTAAAAGTAAGAATTAAGTACCAGTAGGTCAAAGACTATTCTGGTCAACTCTGAGTCCAGTTCATAGTATCCAAAAACTATATTTAGCCAGCTAACAGGTGATATTCAGACAGACCAAGAAGCCGAATCAGCTCATACTGGAAACTGGTGTTGCCTGTTTAGAGCCTCTTAGACCTCAGTCTGTGACTGTTTGGTATAGTATCATTATGTTTCTGAAACACACACACACACACACACACACACACACACACACACCCACAGTGTCTTGTGTCGGGAGGAGTAATGGCCATGTGGAATAAAAACATTAGAATTAAAGGTAAGGCAGTTAGTAAATCTCTCAACAGATATTTACATATGTATGCAGAATCTGTAGGCAGCGGGACTAGATTTTGGTATTGGAAGCATTTGGTTTCCATTTGTAGTAGTGCGTATTAACCAATCAGGTTTTATAGCGGCAGGTAAACAGTCTTTGTGGAGAGCGGAGCGCAATGGCTGAAAACTCTCGGAACCAATCAACTATTGTCTGAAATTGAGCTAGCTTTATATTCGATTTTTTTTTTTATTATTTTATTATTTAATCGTGCAGATACTAGGGTGTAACTTTGGTTTGAGAAGTCAGAGGCTACAGAAAACTGGGGGGTTGAGAAGTTTTTCCACATTTGGTTGAGAATCATTCCCATAAGAGAAAACATGTTTTGAAACCAGTTTGCTGCATTTCTACACTCATTTAGGGACTATGGTAACCAACTAAAAATCCGGGAAATAATGAAGCTGGTTATCATGCAAAATTCTGCCAAAGTAGTGTAAAATGTAAAGTGTAAATATGCTAAATATTTTTTTGTTTGTTTTGTTTTACAAATTTACATTTTTTACACAAATTTTAATGGTTGTATTTTGTATTTATTTTACCACAGATTTGGAATGAAAACTTCCAAACCAACTGTGGATTTTTTAGGCATGTTTTCTTTTAAAATCGCCAAAATCACTCCATTTATCATAATCATAAACTGTAAAAAATGAAATTATCGTTGGATTTTCAAATGTCCAGTGGCCCTTGGATGTATCATGTGCAACCAAAGCTTTGGTCAGAAAAAAAAAAAAATCTCATTTAACATTTGGCCAAAGATAAACTATTTAGCTTGCTAACCAGCATACGTTACGACAAGAGTGAAAAGTCGAGGCCTTTTTCAACTCCAGGATTTTATCTTTAACTTTTAAACATTAAAGGGTATGTTTTAAACATCTAGTAACTAATTTATAGTGGAGGGAGGGTCATGCATTTCCCCTGCGTCACTCAGAGAGGCTCATGGAAAAATGTTTGTAGCGTCACAGAGGGTCATGATATGTATAAACATAAATAAATAAATTAATTTTCACACCCCAGCCACCCCCCTCTTCTAATAAATATAGACTGTCTCTAACATATAACTATAGTTATAGTTCCTTAAATAATTATTTATTTTTCTTTGCTGTGGTAAGTAAATAAGAGAACATGCTTCAACTTCTTGGTTTTAGGTCATGCCTTTCACTGAAGAAGCAGGCGATAGACTGTATAGAACTGACATGCTGCATCGCCACACAGTGTGAGTCTTTTTAGTCATTGTTTTGCCAGCTGTAAAACTAATCGACTTCATTATAACAATATGTGAAGCAGTGAATATGTGCTATGCGTAAATATTCATGGTTGTAGAGCTGCAGTTTTGCCAGGTGGAAACATTTTCAGCAGCTAAAGTCTTGTTGCTCTGCAGCTGCTTTTTTGTTGCCTCTGATATCACTTGGTTCAAATTATTCAAAGGGGCCAAACGTGTGTTGTTATTGCAGACCTGGGTGGTTAATCCTTATTGTCAGGAGAATACATCGATGCCAATCACTGCACAAACTGTATTCAAATCATAGCTATTGAGGTACATACTGTAGATTAGCTTATCTACATACATATAGCACACAATACCTGAGATCTACTTGAACATTCCCCACAAATGTATTTCAAGTAGTGAAAAATAAATGCAATGAGCCATTTTTCTCTGACTTCTCTGAATTTACTTGTCAGTCTTTTAACCTGAAATAGTTGTGCCACCAAATGCATGTAGATATTCCGATCTCAAAAGTCAAATTGCAGGCAATAGGCAAATTAAATATGGACTAGAACAGGCATGACAGTTATTAACCTGGGAATGTACAACACAGCGAATATGTACAACTGACAATAAAACTAATTTCCATGATGAGAAAAGGTCAGTTAGATTTGTGGATGAAGCCTGTCTGCATAAATCAATTAAATAAACCTTTTATGTCAAAACATAAAAATAGAATTTCAGGTAAGTTCCCACCGAGAGAGTAGCAGAATGTGCTTGTTAGTTTGTAGCAGAGGCTCCTATCTTATGGCCTTGTGCAGGTATGTGGCTGACAGGCAGTGAATACAGCAGGCTTTGGCACTATCTATCATATCTTATTGTATTCTAACAACACATTGTTAATCAATTCAATACTTGAATAAACCTGGGTTCCTACAGAGAAAAGGTTTTGTGGGGAAAGTATTAAATATCACACGATTTTATTGCTCTCCTTTCATGCAGATTCATGAGGTTGCCAGGCTGTTTCCTGATGTGGCATTTAAGCCTCCACACGGTATTCACAGCCTCGCTCCATTGTGTGTCCTGCAAAGAAAAGAAGCTACAGACCACAATGTGTTAACCAGCGTGTAATGCTGCCTTCACAATTATGTAGTATAGATGCAAAGATCTCATAACACCCTGTAAATCGCTGGGAGGTAATCCTGTAGAAAGTATTCCCACTTTTTTTTTTTTTTAGCCCTGGTGTTTTTGTCTTCTGACCAGCCTGTCACCAACTAAGTTCATTTATGTACTACTAATTTACTTAGCTGGATTCAATCTGTACAGCACATGAGCCCCGGTATCCTTAACCAAACCTTAATCACAACACTATCCAGCCCCATCTTATAGAATGGACACAAACTCTTTACAATGCATTACGTAATAGTGAGCACATGTTGGCATCATGAAAACAATGCAAAGTCAATGAGGATATTTTACCTTACTGAACACAACAATTAAAGGTCCAGTGTGTAGGATTTAGGGGGATATATTGGTAAAAATGGAACATAGTATAATAAGTGTGTTTTCTTTCATGTATAATAACTGAAAATACGAAATGTGTTTCTGTTACCCTAGAATGAGCCGTTGATATCTAAATAAGGAGCAGGTCCTTGTCCTACTATAGCTCAGAATGGACAAAACAAACACTGGCTCTATGGCAGTTTGTTTTCACGTTGACCACCATAGTTGGAAGCCCTTTCACAACAAACAGTGTTGGAAAAAAACACAGAGTTTTTAATGTGAAACGGCTTTATTCAGTGTTTTTACCGGTTTAAATCACCAGGTCTATTTGTTTTAGAGAGGAGGACAACTTTGTGGATAATTTGGCTCCCAGTAAAAACCTTCTCACCATCTGTGGATTAGTGGATAGAGCAGACGCCCCATGTACAAGGCTGTTGCGGCAGCGGCCCGGGTTTGACTCCAGCCTGTGGCCCTTTGCTGCATGTCATTCCCTCTCTCTCTCCCCCCTTTTCACTCATCTAGCTTATCAATTAAAGGCAAAAATGCCCTAAAAAATATCTTTAAAAAAAAAAAGTAATCAGTAATCATTAAGTAGAAGGTGTTGGACTAGCGGCCCATCTGTGATGTGCCAAACACTGTTAGAGAAACAGTGATTTTTAATGTGAAACTGCTTTATTCAGTGTTTTCACTGGTCTAAATCACCTGGTCCATTTGTTTTGGAGAGAAGGAGACCTCCGTAGATAATTCAGCTCTTGGTAAAAACCTCCTAAACAATGAATACTGAAGAAATTCTAACCTGGAGAAGTTTCTGCTGGTTGCCATCTGCAATCCTCTCCTCTAGATCCCACTAACACACAAGATCTTTCAAGTATAAATTAAGAGAAAGTCTGCGTTAGGTGGGTTGGAGGGGTGGTGAATGGGTCAGACAAACATGGACTTAAAAAAGGAGGCCACTGTTTGTGTCCTGTGTAAAACCAAAAGTCAACGTAATTACAACACTTTCTGTACTTCATGGTATTATGCAAAATTTATTTAGGTCTTTAACGAATCTACGCAGAGGCACATAACTGAACCTAACCAAATCTAACAGACTTTGCATTGACACTGGGCTCTAGTTTCCCGGTGCAGCGCAGGGTGGCGAACCCCGCGCAGAGCTAGTTTCGAGCAGCACAACCCGAGGTGCGCTCAGTTTGGTAGTTTGGCAGACCGAGGTGCGCTGAGATGGGTGTGGCGGCGCAGCAGGGGGAAGTGTCGACAGATCCAGCTTGGCGCAGTGACAGTTTCGTGCCAAAAGGCTTCACCGAAGGTGCACTAAAAGCTTGCCAGCTGAAACCAGGTCTACTGTCAACGCAGGCGGAGCACAGCCGGTGTAAACCTCACAGGCAGGTTTCCAGAATATCAGGCACATTAACGATGCAATAAATACCAAAAAACACTATTCAATGCAACTATCTGCAATCAGCACATAAATGTATCTCTATGTCGACTGTCCCGTCACATCTGATGTCAGATCAAAGGGGATTGGCACCGTTTGGCACGTTTGGCACGCGTAATGGAAACCCAACCTGATTTGATCAACACAGTTGCAAACTAATGAGTTCACATCCCTCTCAGCCAACCACAAACAGCCACAGCATCAGATAGGGAGTATATATTCAGCATCTGTCATCTTAGAAAAGTCAAAAGAAAAGAAACAGAGTGAGACTGCAAGAGAGAGAAAGAGAGTGCATGCGCACAAGAGAAACGCAACATTGATTTACAATTGTGGTGACCTCCTCCCAGGCTACCTTTGCATCATCAGCCTGTGGAGGTCTGCTCGCAGTTCTGTATATTTGGACACTGGAGCTTGGACCTCCTGGACCAAAACATCAGTTTCCTCCTGGGAGAAGTTTGGCCGTCTGATGCTGCTGCTCTCGTCCGCCATGGTGAATTGAGTAAACTCTCACCACGCCTTCGCGTGGTGCATTTAAGGGTGAGGAGAGGGGCTCATTTGATTGGTGTGATGTGTGTAAAACCCACTCCACACCTTCTCTCCTCCCTCTTTCCGACTTGTGCCGGTAGGAGGGACGGAGGTGGGAAAGAGGAGTAGCTGCGCCAGCGCGCAGGGTGTGCCAAACTTACAAAATCCGCCTGGCCACACCCAGTTGGCGAAGCGCAGGTGCGCTGCACCTCCGCCGCGCCCGGTCTGTGAAACTAGAGCCCATTGTATTTGTGTTGTGAGCAGGGAACTTTTACAATTTTCGTGCCTACCACAGCATAATGCATTGTCAAGACAGATTTATTTTTCTAACAGTGATTTGTAATAGTTTTGAAAGACACATACAAACAATGTTACAAACAACTTATTTTGTCGTTTAATCTATTGGACTTGTTGTCATGTCGAGGTACTTATCTACGACAAGTTCACATGAGTCGGCTCCCACAGCATCCATGATAAAATGACCAGAGCAAGAACTTCCAGCCTAAATATATAGACTTGTATTTGAATAGTACTTGCACTACGACTGATGAGTAAGTCAAGAACACAAGTACAGACAAACAACTACATTCAAAATTAGAAAGGCTTCCAGAAGTCCATTTTTAAAATGACACTCATATGGACCCCTGGAGGCAGCAAACAATCCTTGAGTAACTAATCTATCAGAAACACAAAAGACAAGTAACTGGGGCCTCATGTACAAAGACTTGCGTGGATTTCTTACTGAAACATGGCGTACGCTTAAATCCTGAAAACGTTGTACGCACAAAAATATCCAGATGTATGAATCTGTGCATACACATGAATCCAAGCACATTTCCTTTGTTCATCCCAATCAGTGTGGAATTGAGCGCACATGTTGGAGTACCCGGCCCCTCCCTGCCCACGCCCTATTTAGATATGCAAATCATATTTAAATGAACCCTGAACCTGAGATTCCCCTCTCTGCACCATCAGAAAACTAAAACAAAAGAATGAGTAAGACGGGAAAAAAGAAACATTTCACAGAATGCGAATTGGAGACGCTACTCACTGAAGTGGAGGCGCACAAAAATTTACTTTTTGGCACGCTGTCCTCCGGCATCAATACTAAACGCAAGAGGAGTGAGTGGGAGAGTGTGTGTGAGGCTGTCAATGCTGTGGGGACAGAAAAGCGTACACACGCAGAATTAAAAAAGAAGTGGTCCGACATTAAGGTGGACGTGAAGCGGAGGAGGGCTGCCCACCGCCAAAGTGTGGCCAAAACAGGCCGGGGGACAGGAGAGTAGGAGCTCACCCCGTTTGAACAGAGAGTCGTCTGGGGTCAATTGAAAGCAGACAAATAATTATGTGAACTGGATTTACAGTTTCCATTTGTTAATCTTATACACCACTTACACGGATCACACACTATTGTTGTAAATGAATGCAGAAGTGCACTGGGGAAAAGGTTAAGAAAGAAGACATTAAGAAATGTCACACTTTACGCATGGGTTTATTGACATGAGTACTTTACACACAGAGACAATCAGGGGCTTGTTAGAAAGCTCTGAAGCTGCAGTTTAACCAGCAAAAACAGCAAGTCACTAACTTTAAACTTGTGTTAAACATAGACCTTAAGTCAGGCATCTAACCAAAAAGCCATGCAAAAAACCCACTGACTTCAAAACAAGGGAACTGGGAGTGCTAAAATACTAACTAATTTTCCAGTTTTAGGACTCATTACTGGGGCACTCTCGCAGAGGCGCTGGGATATGGAAGACCCAGAAACACTGACCAATCAGAGCGACCTGGGTTTTGGGTGAGGAGGAGACAGGCTCTTAAGCAGAACTAGCTTACACAGAAGGTGAAAATATTATAGGTGTTCCAGCAAAGACAGTATGAGGGGGAAAAAAGTATTGACCATCGAAGCATGTAAACATGTTCTAGTAGAAACCCAAAATACAAGCATGAGCCTGAAAATGAGCATAATAGGTCCCCTCTAAGGCTGAAAACTTTAAAGAGCAGTGCTTTAATGGATGCTTTTTCTTATTTTTTTTTTAATATTTTTTTTACTAATATCCATGATGTTCCTCCTTCATTTTTTACCACTGATACAATAAATATAAAAGAAGGGTAGGTTTCATAGGCTCACAGACATATAATGTCATGGTCTCCATAACTGGTGTTACTTTTCTTTCATAATGCACCATACAATGAAGTTTTCCTCTCTTTTCACATGGAGATGAGTAGTGTGACCTCCCAGCTCAGGCATGGCACCAGTCGCTTCAGTCCCTTTTTTTAGATTGTCATCTATAACCAGACAGTGCTGAAAGATGCAGCCATTGTGTCTTCTTGTCCAGTGACATTTGCATCCCGGCTCAAGCGTCCCATGGAAGGGTGGGTATGTTGAGGCTGAAACTGAGATGTGGTTGTCATTTTAGATGTCATCACAGCATTTGCTACATACTGTTAAAATGTATGAAAAGGCCTGCAATCTGTTGGCTTTTACAGGGCCTCAGCACAATTAATGCAATGTTCTCCATCTGCAAATAGAGGAGAGCTGTCATCCCTTGCATACATGTCTGAGCACTGTTTAGCTGCTGAATGGGAGATATGAAAGCTGAGCTCAGCCTTCCTCTTGAAAAAGATAAATGCAGAGAAAAGGAGAGGATTTACCCCTGGAGAACAAAGAAAACTACAAAATCACTTCTGTTTTTCAGGGGCTCCGTTTGACGAGAACACCCAAGCCAGGTCCTTAAAATAGAAAGTTAACAGCTCATGTCACTCAGCTGCTGACAAGCAGAGGATAAGAGGCCTTGCTATAATCTCTGTGTGTTGTATCTGAATCCCTAAACAGGCTCCTGAACAGGGACAGCACAAACTACAGTGGCAGGGCATTTATGGAAGAAGGGGGTCCTAGAAGCTACTAAGTGGTTCCTATCTGGTTTGGAGAGCGGGCTCTCAGTGCACTCTGACTCATGCTGACACATGCACTTCAGTGACAAAGCCCAGAAATGTGGCTTAGGTTGTTCAAATGAATAAGGTGCAGATTGGATAGACTGTGATCCTAATCACCAGGCTCATATGTGCACATCCCCCTTTTAGCAACATTGACTTGTTTGGGTTTTGCATTAAATTAATCTCTTTTCATTTTAGTGTTTGGCTTGGTATGTTCAGAAACACATCTGTATGCCTTTAAACTTTTCATCAGATACAAAACCAGAAACATAGGAGGCAGTAAAAAGAGTCATTCCTTTATATTCTCTTAATATAACTTGTGCTCAGACATAGAATAAAATAATGGCTAAACAGTGAAAATGCAGACTTGTGATCCTTGAACAATATGCTCAACAAGACTGAGGACTCCATTTTGATGTCAGTGTAGTGCACAGAACACCTGCGCTGGTTGAGTATCTTGGTGAGCCCTACCCACCCAACACTTGTATGTGGGGGCCCATGTGGGGTGTTAAAAAGGGGTGTTAAAAATGGCTTTGTATGGGATTGTCCATGGGTTCCATTTTTGCCACATGCCAAATGCCTAGATAGGATGCCCATTTTTGGTCCATACCCACTTGGGACCCAGGTAGTCCTACCATAAGCCATGTGGGGCCCACTTGGGTAAACCGACCCATTAGGGCAAGTGGCATCTGGCCAATATGGAACCCCTGGACAATCCAATACAAAGCCCACTTTTCAGCCCATTTACAGCAGACATGGGCCCCACTTACAAATGTTGTCTGGGCAGTGGGAGGAGAAGTGCAGTAGAAGGCATAGCAATGTCAGTCCAGCACTGTAGTGCAATCTTGGTGGCAAAAATAAATGTGCTTAGTACTCTAGGCTTAGTGGTAGAGCAGGCGTCCCATGTACAAGGCTGTTGCCGCAGCGGCCCGGGTTCGACTCCAGCCTGTGGCCCCTTGCTGCATGTCTCTCCCTCTCTCTCTCCCCCCTTTCACACTTGTCTGTCCTATCAATTAAAGGCAAAAAATGCCCATAAAAATATCTTTAAAAAAAAAAAGAAATTTGCCTGCTCAGACAATACAGTCTCACTCTGACCACGTCACATTTTGCCGCTTTGTCGTGGACTTTCCACATCGACATATGACATGCAAGGTAGCCTGGGTGCATCTCTTGTTGACGTTCTATAATGCCATGTCAATTTTAATCCGTTACATTCATTTTGCCTTTTCAAAATACACAGTACACACAGTACAATTATTTAAATGAAACTTGAACTGCAATAAAATGCCACAAACAAAAACACACATTGACGTGCTGCTGTAACAGCTTCCACTCTTTCAGCCTCTTTACCAGATGTTGGAACCTGGCTGCTGGGATTTGCTCCCATTCAGACAAAAGAGAATCAGCGAGGTTCAACACTGATGCTGGGTAATCAGGTCTGGCCCAAAGTCAGCCTTTCAGTTCATTCCAGAGGTGTTGGATGTGGTTGAGGTCAGGGTGCTGTGCTGGCATTCACGCTCCTCCACACCAATCCAGAGTAAACCATTTCTTTATGGAGGTGTCTTTGTGCACAGGGACACAAAAGGAAAGGGACAAACACAAACTGTTGGGAGCACACAATTGTCACAAATACAACTGTATGCTGTAGCATTCTCCTTTCATAGAGATTTAGTGTAGTACAGTCAGGTAAAAAGGTAGCTAGTAGCCTAACCAATTAATCTAATTGCAAGAAACATATGGCCCAAATGACTTTAAAACCATTGAAATTACAAAAACATTATAGGCTACCAATTTATCCACAGTGATTGAGGATGCAATATAATGTTGATAAGACGTGAACACTATTAAAACTATTTCTCCTTATCCTTTTATAGACAACTATTAAAAGTAGGCTATCATACTTCATATTAAACAATATATTGGAGGCAAGCACCAACTGAGCAGCCATTACATTCAGGTTGGCTTAGCTCATATATTGAGGGCTGCCTTTACAGCATCATTCTATTGTCTATAGGTGTTCATTTACTATGTACTTATGTAGTAAGGTATTCCATCACTCTATTGCATCATATTGAGTGATAGTGATAGACACATGGATCACAATTTTTTCATTTGTTTGATCTGATCAAGCAAGTAAAGCGGGTTCATGCTGTAACACTTACTACGAAGGTGTGATGAAGTCTCCAAACCTCTATCCTGACCTGATGCCCAGAAAAGATTAATAAGCATATTAACTGAATGCATCTATTATCTGATGTCTATTGTAATGGCATTCTCATAGAATCATCTGATGAAAACTACAATTATACTGTTATATAACCACTAAATTGAATCCAAAAAAGGCAAACATCATTGACCCAGTTGTTTACAGGGCATCATCACGGTCCACATTCACTGCGACGATCAACAATGTACAAGTGCATGAACAGGCCGATATGAATGAACTGAATGGGCACTAGTGATGCTCTGTGAACAATAATCCTTGAGCTTGGATATTGACATTGTTAACATTGTCTTTTAAGTAAACTACTTGAAACTGATGATTCAAAACCCCAGCACATCTTCATTTAAAAGCACTCAGGTTGTAATTATCAGCACAACTGACAACTTAGCCAACAACAGCTACATTATGTGCTTCGCATCAGAGAGAAATCAAGAATCATGATGGGTTGCACAGTACTTATTCAATTCTGATGTACTGAACACAAACATCAACTGGCTCATACGTGAGAGATACACCGGGACAAGGCTCACCATGCAGTGGTCCCAGCTGCTTGTTGTCATTCTATGTAATGTTTGGCTTGTCATTGTTTAATCTTTATTTTCAGTTTGCAGGTATTGGATGTGAATTACTGTAAATTTCAAATTCAAACCCTACATTGACGATGGTCCCCACAGGGGTAATTACTACTGATTTTGGTGACCCCCTTACCCATCAGCCCAGGGCCAGAAGAAAATGTTGGCATTGTACATTCTTGCAAACCACGGATACATTACAATTATATGTTTCGTCCATCATATCAACAAATTTGATTACATGGACATGAAGGCTGTTATCCAGTTATGACCATATTCTGAGCACAGAGAAATCAGGTTATTCATATTCCCAGTATACATCTTTCGTAGTACTCCAGTCTGCATATTCAGGTTTCTCCTAAATAGAATATGGTGTTTATACATTCAAACACATGAACAGGATACTTCAAAAACTCCATCATAAACAGGTTAGTCATGTCCATGTAAATACACTTAATGTTTCGAAAGTGACATTGTAGATGAGCTTACTTTGTCATTGGTAAGTGAGACAAACAAACAACAAATCTGGTTGTTATTTAGTGAGTGTTTTGTAGCGACCTGTTACTGTTTTTCCAGCAGCTATTTACACACCAAGTATGGGTGTTCACTGTGTTTCCAGCAGCATTTCAGGCACCAAACATGGGTGTTTTGTAGCAGCCCATCACTGTGTTTTCAATGGCTTTTTGGGCACCAAACCTAAGTATTCTTGTAGCAACCTGTTACTGTTTCTGCATCAGATCTTTAAGCACCAAATGTGGGTATTTTTGCAGAGGCCCATCGCCATTTTCCCAGTGGCTTTTTAAACACGAAACAAGGGTGTGTGGTAGCAAAAAATCACTGTGTTTCCAGCAGCGAAATTTGGGTGTTTTGTAGCAATCCATACTATCTTACTAACAAAGGTCAGAGATTTAATATATATAAAAAAAACATATCTGGAACAAGGCTATCTCTTAGATTCATACCTTCTTATGCACAAACTAACTTTCATAGGTTGTAGTTATTCTAATCAACAAACTCATGTTTTCTTACCAAGGATGTGTGCACATGCAATGATCAGACTGTAATTTTGGGTGGCTGGGGAAATGGTGAAGGAAGACAATGGCCCCGGATGATAACACCAAATGTCAGATGTAATAAGTCTCAGTGTGACTCTGCAGTACGTGGGCTGTCGTTTTTAGACCTGTCTCCAGGCAACAGACTATTATTTTAGTCTGTGGATAGACACTTCAATCTGATGTTGCAGCCAAATAGCTTTGAGTTACTGCATAAAATAACTCCACAAACATGTTCACATTGTTTTAACACGTATGGCTGTGTTACTAGCATGGATATTACTACACGTCTCTCAGTTGTTCACATGTGGCACAGCCAGAGTGTGCTTGTAATGCTGAAGCCAATGGTGCATAACTGGTTAGGTGGCTTAACATACGAAGGCTGAATCCCAGGAGCATTCCCTGCACACAGTTATTTGATTTGGTCTTGCAGCCACAGCCTAGTCCTGCCTAAGTGCTGTACAGAGGCATATGGCCAGGCTTGTGCGGGCCTAATTACAGGCATTATCTCATTCACTATTGTAAGGGACTGTTGTGCCATCTTCCATTTATTTAATTAGGCTTTTCGCATATTAGAAAGACCCAGTTTGGGCTGAAAATGTAACATATGGGTTGAGAGAATGTAGACTTTGTGGTTGTTGTAATGTATTAAAAATATATTCTGCCTTTTTTCCAATGTGGAGCAATTTGTCAAGCAATTAGCCACACTAATTAAATTTTTGTAGCGCTAATCAAACGAATATGCTAAAACATTCTTTACATTGCCAGTCCACTGTCTGTTCCCATTTAACTTGATGGCTTAAAAGAGCCTCCTACTCCTGGCTTCCACTCCACTTGATCACCTCATTTGCATTTTATATTGGTAAATCAAATTAAGCACCCGTAGCTTTTAACATGATTGACTGCGGCCAGGGCTGCTCAGATGGGACTTTTTCTGCACAGAAAATTAGACCAATTTTAATGTGCAGGGCAGAGAGCCTGGCTCCCCTCACATTCGGCAAATCGCATTCACTCAGCTAATTAAAATGATTTTTCCCCCTTTTTGTCTGTGTTTGCCAAGGGGCTTTGATAGATTTGCCCACCTGCTGTTTTACTGTACATCTCGTTTCCCTGCCTCTATCCCAGCGGAAGCCTTTCGCACACTGTGGTTCTACAACTCCCAGGCCACCATGTATGATTGCTTTTGTACTATAATGTAGCCAATAACCAATCAATAAGCCTCAGTTTTCCCTGTTTAGCTCCTGATAATACATTTTTCTAAATGGTATTGACACATGGCTATGTCTGGAGGGTTATTGTAGACATTTGAAAATAAACTGAGTATCACTTGATTATGGTGTTGCGCAAGCAGTTATGAGGCTTATTTTCGATTCAGTTACACTTCATAGATGTTTAGTGGTCAAACAAGACTAAACAGCACAATCAATCGATAATCAGGCATTTAACGTGTGTGGGTTGAGCCAAAAGTGACCTGGTATGTCTGATATATTAATCATTGCCTTGATATTTACTGCATGTATACTGCACCACACTGTAGCTAATATTAAGGACACTGAGATTATGACTATGACCTCTGTATTTTTTGGAGGTCTGGGAGTGTACATAATACAGCTGAAAAGACATAGGTGTTACCAGTGGACCCCAGGGCTGTCTTTCTTTTTTTTTTCTTCTTCTTTTTTTTTTTTTTTTACAAAATATATGAAAGCGCTAAATGTCTAGGTGTTTAAATAAAAGGTTCTGCCTGATAAAGTCTCATTCGCAGTGTGGAGAGATGGTGTTTAATGGCATATAGACCTTCATAATCGGAAATATCATTTTTAGAAAGCATAATTAAGATGTATAAAATATTTTTTAAAAAGTTACTTTTTTTTAATTTTCCCTTATAGATTGAGCTGTTATATCAACTCCAGGCATATTACAGCAGGCAGCACAAAACTAAACATTTAGAAAATTGACGTTCTCAGGTAACATCCAATTAAATTTGAAAACACTTAGTTCAAATTGCACAAAAATAGCTGCTGTGTAATAATCAGGCTCCACTGAAATTTTTGATATAGCTTATAGAAAACATATTTCTGATTTCTAATGATTGTAAAATTAAAATCCCTTTTATCTACCATAGGAAAAAACAGTATGTGCTATTGTCATATTATGAAAGAGGAATTAAAGTTATGTGAGCTGGGAAAAGTGAAGAGCGAAGAGCGAGGAGAGAAAATGCTGTTCTCTAAGGAGTATTCCCACTGGGAATAATAGGTGCAGCACAGTGCCGGCACCAGGCGCTTCCCCAGAACGCAACAGTCAGCTTAATTGCGGCTTTTAGGATCATTACTGCTCCCATGTGAATGTCAAAATGGACAAGGCTAGTGGGCCTTTGACAAACAGGCAACCACCACCCACCGCCCTGCAGTTGCAGTCACAAGGGGCAGGCCCATAACCAAGAGAAAAATACAGGCCTTGTTTGTTGTCCTCTCTCCTTCAAACCAGAGGGAAAAAATACTGCAGAATAGATTTCAGAAAACAAAACCTTACTATCACTCATCTTATCTTTTCTATTGACAAAAGACAGATATTTGTAAAATCATCTCTCATTTCCTTTAATCTTACATAGTGTAACGAAAACCCCAAAGCTGCATGCATACATCTATTTGTGTCTCTCTCTATCTGTCTGTCTGTGTGTGTATAAATATATGTATATATGTGTAAACACACACACACACACACACACACACACAGATGTATATATGTATATATATATATATATATATATATATATATATATATATATATACATATGCACCATGCATATGAAGTAGATAGATAGATAGATAGATAGATAGACTCCCTATGCATGTTGCAGCTCTTTTCTCTCTTTTACACCTCCGACCTTTGCAGACTCCAGTTGTCATGGCTGCGAATGGCTCATTACAGATCTGCTAGTTGAGGAGCCCATTCATCATTCAAGAGCAGAAGCTTGCATCCAACTCAAGAGCTGAAGGGAAGTGGCTCTCCAAGAGCCTTGGCCTCATCCCTACAATCATCCAATGAGGTCCTCCATTGAGCGCCGTTCCTGATAGTGTGGAATATAATGTAAAGTACTCCTTTTCTAAAAGCTTTGTCAAAAGTCTTCACTTGTCATAATTCTGTCATTGATGCCTCTCTTCAGTTCCTCCTTACCATGGAGGTTCGTCTTGACGGTCGTTCAGGTTTTTAGAATCAACTTTGTGATGGGGCATAATATCATCTTAATAAAATATTGCTACAGTTATCAGTTTTACTTAAAAGGAGACAATTACCTGATTTAGTTATAGAGTTTAGTATTTTCTCACAGCTTACTGTTACTGCAGAATATGTCAGATTCAATCAGTTCAGAGAAATAAAATTGTGTGTGTGTGTGTGTGTGTGTGTGTGTGTGTTTGAGGATAAGTTGGTGATATACAGTATATATATGTATATGCATATTTATCATCATCACATCCCAGGAATAACAATGAACATAATAGTGTGTGTATCTACAGCCTGATATATCGTCTTCTTCTTTGCCATAGCATTCAATTGTTGTCCAAAAACTATTAAAAACACATCGGTGAGACACACTGTTAAATGTTTCTTTATTACCATAAAGACACACTGTAGATATTTTGATTTTCTGCTCCCTCAAATACTCACTAGATCCCCAAATGTAGATTAATCTGCAGCTGAGAATAGTCCTTGACAAATGCATCTCCCCTTCTGTCTGAATAATATGTATTAAAAACTACAGTGTGCAGCTGCTGTGAGAAATTACTGATCATTTAAAAAAAATAAACATATATATTTGTCAGCTGATTTTAAAGATGTGTATCCTCAAAAGGAACTGTTATGTCTGTTATTTTAAAACTGTTATGTCTTGTTTTTTTTTACTAACACTGTATCAAGCATTGTGTAACTGAGTGTTAATGTAAGTTGTTTAAATAAAAAACAATAATAACAAAGACAAACCAATCAGCAACTGATCTGATGTTAACTCTCACTGGTGTGTTTTTTTTTCTTTGTGAGCAGTGCCTAAGTTGTGGAGCAAAACAATATTGCCTGAAAAGAACCGTCCTGCACCGCTTAAAATGACGGGGGGCAGAATCAATTTCCTGGTGTGATATGCATACCAGGTAAGAGCCTTTTTCAATGATTTTCCAGTCAAGCTTGTTTTGGTTTCCAGTGTTGTTGTGCCAATTTCAGTGGTGACCCTGAGCACATAAATCCAACCTATCAAAACAAGGAAGGTCAAAACTCTCAGGTGTTGTGCCCGTCTGAGTGCTTTAAAGCCAAGTGCGTTATCGTTTTCACCCAGAGAGAGGCTATGATAGTAGCAGAGGATGAAGGTTAGCAGACAGCGCATCACTTGGAGTGCTTTAAAGCCATACCTGATTTGTTTTGTAGCGCTGCCACTCTGCCTTGTTTTGCACATTCATATGAGGGAAGAGCTGTGCCGATGCTCCTTCTGCTGAATCCCATGGAAGTCAGATTCAGCCTCGACTGAGCACTAAGTCACATTCCATGTACTCCAGCAGCAGCAATACAAACAGCTCAAGCAGCTTGTTGCTGCCCCAGACTCGGAGTCAGCCACTGTAACACTCTGCATTGTGTGGCTGATTGCTGAGAGCATGCACATTCACCTGTTCCCTGCAGAATTTTTATGCAGGATTTTCCTTCAAAAACAATTTATAGGTTCATAAAAAAGGAATCCCTCTTATTTATCCGTACAGACATCTGCCTATATTTTCTTCTTAATTTGCTGTGTTCGGACACTGGTGAGGTGGGACTTTATAAAAATGTAGTAGGTGTCAGACTGTAAGCAGCATGCATTCAAGAGGAAGCTACAAAAAGTGCAGACACTGTGCTGAAAAAACCCCCCTGAAAATATAATGAGGCAAAACATCAAGCAGGCTTAGTTTGTTACAAAATGAGAGACTAGACTTCGCTTTCACTTTCATATGCAGTGTGTTGGAGCAGCAATCAATAGATCCTGCATAGTGCACCTTTAAGTTAGCTAATAGAGACACAGAACTGACAGCGACTGAGAATCTGGAGAGGAAAAAAAAAGTTAAAAAAAAAAAAAAAAGAATTCTGAAAGTTTTTGTTTTATTGCTCCGACCCTCAGGGTGAGCTGACCAAGATTAAAACCATATTGCCAAACCAGGTTGTACAAAATACAGTGCATCAGTATAAACTTCATTCAAAATTTTTGTTATTGCTGGTATTATTATTATTATTATTATTATTATTATTATTATTATTATTGTTGTCATTTGGATAGATTAACAGTGTAAAGTGCTAACAGACAAGTGTGGTGATACAAATAGCCTATGTAATGTTGAGATAGAGATTAAAAAAATCAGAAAAAGGTATTCAAATGTTGTTTGAAGATCAGTAGTTGTATGTTTAAAGTTCAAGGTTTATTGTTGTTCGTCATTGTGCTTAACAATGCCCCTTACCTGGTCGCTGTAAATCGCGGCTTCTCGTGACTTATTATTTAATTATATCACAACTGTGTGGTAATCATTGGGGGGACACGGGGGACATGTTCCCCTCAATATTTGGAACATGACATTTATACCATAAATTGCAGAAAAGGCTCAAATTGGTGCATAAACATGTACCAAAATGAAGAAAATTAAGCATTTGATAATTTACCCCACTTGTGTTTTTGGTAAACATGAATGCTTTGGTCAAAATGGACATAAGAAGTTAGTTCCAGGCTTCGATGGTAGATACCGATGCTGCTCAGCGGTACCTCTAATGAAGGTTCAGACCTGCTGACTTCCCGCTCATGAGCCCCCTAACCTGCCTGCAAGTGTCTGTATGGAACTGGGGCACCTCCAAAACTGGGTCTTCCCTTTGAGAGGAAGTGAGTCATTAATGATGCATTGGCATTGTATATTAATTTTGTCCTGTGTAAATAGATGGTAAGATTAGAAGACAGCCAGTGTGTGCTGTTAAAGAAAATCATTAATTGATTAACGTTAATGATTGTCTGTCAGTGCATCTTCTGCCATGTAACACTGACTGTCCTTAATCATATCTGCATCTGAAATAAGATCATACTGAGGATTTCAGTGTGTGAAGTGAGGAAGGCACTAAGTGTGTATATGTGTGTGTGTGTGTGTGTGTGTGTGTCAGAGAGAGAGACAGAAAGAAAGAAAGCGTGAGTCTGCGACATATTCAAACTCACACATCTAGTGGATTCCATGTCATTGCTGCTCCATAACTGCATGGCTACATGGAATAATGGAGATGCCTACTGAGTCAGAAAGCATTAATGCATGGCAGTCTCAGCCCACTGGCTCCCTAAGATAATGATTAGGGTGCACCTCTGTTTAATTTTTAATATGAGCTATCTGCTCTGGACATCAGCCAGCAGGGTTAAAGTAGAATTAGGTGTTTCCAAAGCTTTTCAAATAGAATCCTGGATATTTAAATGTTTTTGTTTTCATCTGTTAGAGCATCAGGGGCGCACCATCAGGAGAGGCAAATGTTTGGGGCCCTGCAAAAACATGTTGGAAAAGAGGCCCCCCGAAGACCACTCATATCGCCACATTTTGCTATGATAATTATAAACCCCCTTAAACCTCCTATAAAGGCCCCAAACAGTTCACCACTGCTGCCCCAAACACACCCTTCTGGCTACCATATGACAGCTGGATACCATTTGTTGGAACAGTCAGCTTGCTCCCTGTAACTGTCATACAATTGGTGTTACTGTCAGCACCAGTGTCAGGGCCTCAACGGGTTTCTTTGCCTGGGGTTCCCCAGATTCTGGTCTTGTGTTCTAATGTCCTAATAATGTGCTTCGCAGTGTTATTTAAACCACTTCATTGGTAAAGCAATAAATACAAAATACGAATAAAAATCAATCAAAAACGTAATCATTTAATGGTTCCTCCAGGGTTTACCTCGACCAACAAGCTTTGCTGACATGGTTGGTGCCAGAGGATACCTTGGGTTGTCTAGTTTCATAGGATACCGATACTTTAAAAAAATGAGACAGCCACAGCCTCTTGAAGACAGTAAGTCTTCAAGAGGCTGTGGTAAGTAAGACAGCCTCCAATTATTTTTGCCAGAGGGGGCCAGTATGGGTGGCAGCAATTGTGTAAGGGTCGCCATTGTGGCCTTTTGGACGGCACTGCTTGTCAGAGCACTTGCCGTGCTGCTGTGGGCACTAGATCAAATACTCAGGTAGACTTTTTTTTGAGTTTTCTTCATTGGAATACCATAAGACTGTTGTTATTCTGGATTTTTACCTCCGTCAAGGAGGTTATATTTTCGCTGGTGTTGGTCTGTTTGTTTGTCTGCAAAATAACTCAAAAAGTTCTGAACAGATTTTGATGAAATTTTCAGGAAAGGTTGATAATGGGACAAGGAACAGATCGTAAAATTTTGGTGGTGATCGGTTGAAGCGAAGTGGATAAAATAATAAAATGAGGGGAAATCTGAGCTGCTTGGCAGAGGTCTGCACTCTCTGAGTGCTTTTCTAGTTCTTATTGTCAACAAATCTCGTGTATTGACCAAAACTATGGTTATGTTGCTTTAGAAATAGGTGACAAATATATAGTTTAATTTAAAAGGGCTTATTAATTTTCATAAAACAGCCAGACACTGACTTTATTGCTGAAACGTGACAAAACTGCGTCTGTTAGGGGGACTATTATCATTGGCAGATCTATACATTTGGCGCTTCTCTTCTCTTCTTCTAAAACAACCTTTACCCTTATTCCATCACCAATACATAATACATACATATATATATATATATATATATATATATATATAGATAGATAGATAGATAGATATATAAACTCTTTCTATATATATATATATCCCCTTTGTTCAGCTTTGTTATTTCTGTAACTCCAACACATTCTCACTCCAACCTTCATATCAATGTTTGGTCATAGACCTACCACGTCGACATCTGATGTGCAAGTTGGTTGTTGACATTCTGGGATGCCATGTCAGCCTGTTACATGGATTATCTGATTTCAAAATACACCTCTGTTTTCACAGGAGTTGTGCAGTTTACATACAGTCTCTTCTAAAATAAACACACTACATCAGTACAACACCACAAATTGACTTTTTTGTCTTTAAACGCACATGGTTGGGTATAGAAAAAAACAGCAGGGCTTGGCTTTACAACACCGGCCTCCCAGGTGAAAATCTGTGGTTGTTGGACCCAGCCACAACCTCTCCTGCCCGCCCTCCTTGGACTTTGGCCCCCTTAACTTTCATTGTTGTCCTGCTGCGTTTCCCCCTGACGCTGACAACAATGATGACTGGCTATGTATCATGCCGATGTGAAAGGAGGGCTTTTTTTGTCAGTGTCTGATGCCGGAAATCACTGCCCAAGTGCTGGTATTTGACAACTTTGGAATGAGACTGGGTAAATACAAAATGCGGAGTCAAATTTTAATGTATGGGTTCTCACTACTTGGCCATTAAAGCTGATTATTTTTCTGAAAACACAGAATATCACCAGACTCATCCTTTACCCTTACCTGTTTCTGGGATGTTTGACAGTTATTTTTTCTTTGTTGCATTACCTCGATATTACAACAAGACAATGTTCCTAATTTTAGTTTCTAACAATAACAGATCCAAATGTCTTGGATATCACATTTCAACCAATTTCAGATCTAGGATTGACAAGAATTAATTTCACCCAAAATAAATATCTTTGTGATGAGTCTGTTCAGATGTTAACAAGTCTCTCTGTTTTGGAGTGAAACAAGAAAGCATATCTGTACTTTCCTCAACTCTGGCTTTAACACCTCACACATGGCCCTAATAGAAACACTGCCTCTCAAACAATTCTCAAATAAGTGTGCCCAAATGACTTGTTCCATTAAAAGACCACTCTGCCACTTTCTTGCCTTATCTCCATGTGTTTCCACAGTGTGACATGCCCAGAGACTCTGTTATACTTGTCAGTATTCATTCCTGTTTTCTGGGATGTAGCACATCCCAAATCCAAACAGTGGTGTCCATGAAGCCCAGTCAGGTGGTTTTTGGTGTCTCAGCAGATGACATTGGATTTGTGTTGCCTTGGTTTCTCAGATGCTATCTGTGTGGTGACTGGAGGCTCTAATACACTGCACATGCACTCAGTTGAACAGCATCTGGTTACTGCTGGTAAATATGACTGAATTGCTTTATTATTAGCAGCCTAAGCACGTAGACCTCAAGATAAAACTTTAATAAAAACATTCAGAAAAGGGCGAGCCATGTTGTGAACAGATGTATCTGAGTTAGTCTAATGTAGACAGTTAGGCTTACACAATATTCCTTTATATTGCTGGACAATCTGAAAACATAGCATACTAATAAACATACAGTCTTCCTCCTGGGTTGGCTGCCTTTGCTTTAGAGATTATTTCATGTTATGTGTCTGTGGTCTTTTTGTGTTTATTGTAGTAAAAGAAAAAATACAAACATCATACTGTCCATTTGATATAGTTTTGGTCATATACATATATATATATATGTGTGTATATATATATATATATATATATATATGTATGTATGGTTTATGTAATACTAATCAGCACAGTAATTGTTAAAAAAACATTAAAGGGGCCAAAAGCCCAAAACAGCACACTGCATAAAATTGATAACTCATTAACATCACTCAGAAAAGCCAATCAGAGCTGCCCCTCAGCCACACACAAGACTGTTTAGTTGTTCATGTGCTCATCACAATGATTGTACAGTGCACTCTACCTCCTTGTGTCATTTGGTGGTGTGCTGCTGTTGTTGGGTTGACAGCAATTGTTGGTCAGTACCTGATTCAGCCTGTTAAACAGTCTAAACATAACTACCAGATGGGTTGGCATGGCATTTGGTACCTGTGGTCTACTTTGCTATTTGTGTACTCATTTACACACACAAACACACAGATAGTGTTATTTTTGATCATCCTGACACTTCATCTGAATAAAGGAGCATTTTGGAACAGTACTAATTAGCTTTCTTTCTTGGAGTGACATGAGAGGATGCATGGGTAAACTGTTGTTGGCAAATATATGTATTTCAACACAGTCATCCAAAAAAATGCTGGCATTTTATGTTTCTGCAATCCATGGATTAAACAATGCTATGGTTAATGTGTAGTTAGGTTTAGGCACAAAAAAGAATGGGTTATAGCCTAGTTAGGAAAAGACAATGTTTTGCTGATGTGGGACCACGTCAATGTTTTGATAGTCACAAGTAAGTCTCAAGTCTTTGGAGTCAAGACTGACAAGTCAAGTAAATTGCTTAGTCCTAAAATTTAAGTTTTGAGTCCCTAACAAGTCATAATACACTCTTTATCAAATGTAATGTCATTTTTACAACAGTGTAATGATATAATAAATTCACAAAAAACATAAATGCATTTTAAAATGTGTATTTATTTGTTAAAAGAAGTGTGACTAAAGTTAATCATAGAAAAGTAGTGCTAACATTGTACTTTCATAGCATATAGCACTATTAACCAGTACCACTATTAGCACTAGAATCTTCGACTGCAACTTACAGCCTGCATATCTGCGTACTGCAATTCATTTGCTGTTGACTACCGAGTAGTTATTGTACACAGATTAAATTATCTTTGGTATCATTTTTCCAACTAGAACTCAGTAACAGAATGTTTGTTCTTCATGGTTCTCTCCTGCAACTTGACTGGATGCTGTTGGATCGGTTCAAACAAAGTGGATCAGAGGAAGTAAGTACTGACTGCTGCAAATTAATAGCGTTAATGTTAGCTGATTCAGGAAATTAAGGGAATTTAATAGATTCATGGCACACTTTTTTTCTTTTTTTTCAAATATGTTTTTTAATCTTTGTGCTTGGGGGAGGTATCAAGTATCTTTAAGTCAAGTCCAAGTGAAGTCACAAGTCATTAGTGTTGAAGTCCAAGTTGAGGTGCAAATCTTTTTTGATTTTTTCAAGTCTAGGCTTAAGTTATCAAATTTGTGACTCCGGTCTAATTCAAGTCAACATCTCTGTGTTTTGGCTAAAATTTCAGGTATTGGTGGCATAATTCAGACTGGAAATGTAGCAATAAAAACACAACTGCTTTACGTGGTGCTATCACCGCTGGAAAAATAGCGACAGATCTCTGAAGAACACCCATGCTGGTGGCAGGAAACACAGCAGAGACTCGCAAAAAAACAGCCGCATTTGTTGTTTGTTGATCTTGAGCAGTGGTCTGCAGCTTAGCAGGCATCCCACCTCGGTAACACCCACCCATTCTCATTCTGATGTCATCAAACACCGTTGCTTGGTCATTGATTTCCTCATCAGACACAGACCAAAAAAGGTCATCCTTTTGCAGCAGTATGATGCGCTGCAAGGTGGCATCGGTTCATAACACCTCAGTATGGTGTCAGTTTGAAACGCTGCTGGACAACAACGTAATTTGAGGCGCTGGAAAGACCTTATAGGACAGGTGGGAGGGAAGGTGGATGGGTCCAACAAACATCGGACTTTCACTCAGGAGCCCAGTGGTCACATCCTGTATGAAGTCGAGCCAAACCATGATGGTGTTTTACATACATTTTAAGTTTATTTTTGAAAAAGTATGCATCTAAGGAGCAGTAATTGTACATTTCCTGTGAAAACCTGAATGTATTTTGAAAGGCACAATTCATGTAACAAGCGTGAATTGACATATGTAGCATCCCAGATCGTCAGCAACAGATACACCCAGGATACCTAACACGTCATATGTAGACATGAAAGTCCACTGACCAAGCCGTGATATGTGACGAGTTGGGAGAGAGAATGTGTTGGTCACATGCATCCACCATCCCCTCAACCTCTACATGCCAAAGTCAGCTCATATACTACATTACTTGTGGTTGATATATGTATGAAATGTGCAAATGTAACACACTGGCATAAACATACAATGCCAACATTTTCTTCTGCCAACTGGACTGTGTATTTCACAAATATGTTTAATATATTTCTTCTTTTTATGCAATGACTCCCCAAACAGTCTTGTTAGGGTTAGAGATAGAAGTTAAAAAAAGCAATAAAATACTCCACCATGTTATGCATTTATTTTACAAACCTGTGCGTCAATATATAATCCCTCCGTTTATGTTGTTATTACAAAAGTATTAGAAGAGGTGTGGCAAAGGTCTAATGGCTTAAAAAGTGTGATTTGGTTCAACCACATCCAACTTAGGTGCCAGCACTAATGTGTAAAGTTAGTCATGTTTTCCAAGATGGCCATGAGCTCTTCAGCTTTACTGAATGTGCACTAATAAGTAAAGTGTGGGCTTCTAGCAACAGCTCTTGTCCCTTCAGGGCATCCAAGTTGGACTCTTGGGAGTCCTCCCCCATGTCCATTACTTCTAACTTCCAGAGCTGTCACTTCATTCTGCAGGATGAAGAAGCTTTTTGATGGGTTAAAGATCACAGTTAAAGATCCTTTAATATTATACTTTCCTTTGATGGTCTCCTATCTTTTGTGTCAAGCACTTGTTCTTTGAAACAAATATGTAATGCATTTGCAAAAATTTGGTCTAATTACACTGTCAAGCTCCAATCTCTCTTTGCTCTGCCTGAACTACTGCTGCTGCACTGCTCAGTGACAGTATCACTGCTGCTGCTCTCATGCAGTTGAAGGGAAATGCTGTGGGTAGTGACGTCCTAATAGCCAGATGCCGCATAATAAATGTTCATACTCTGTATTTACATATTAAAATAACATGTGAGTTGACTGACTACACAGTCCATATAGCTAATGCATAGAAAACTGAACATTTATGGCACTTTTAGAATGATTGGAAATTTAGTTCACCTTGGCTTCCCAATGCAAACATTAGCAATAAAATGATTTTATTTATTAGCAGAGGGAGGTAAATAGAACTGATACAAGCTGTCAACTTGTATTCAACCATGAAATTTGATTGGACACTGTCTCAGACTTCCCATTACTAACCTGGTGGGCTTTTGGGAGTCAGGCGCCAGATTTCTGGGAGGGTTAGTTCCCTTGCTCATTTCCCATCCCAATTCAATGTGGTCTCATCCAGAGGCCCGCAATTGTTTCCTTCAGCCTGCCCAAGGTACAGTGCTGCTTTTGTTCCATCTCTCCATTGGCTCCGAATACAGTCCCGGAGCCAGACAAACCTGTAGGGTATGTTATCAGGACTCTTTGTCCTGGTTCTTAGCTTCCCCTGCCCAGATCCCCATCCATACAACAGAGGAGAGGCACCACTGCAGGCACACAGTCTGCCTCTGCATTTCCCTCAGTCACTCTGTGAAGGCTGGACAAACTCAGCAAACATGTCTTCTCCTTCATCATTGTTTATAATGACATGAGCCTGATTTCACAGGAAATGCATACGTGCTTCAGGGGCATTTTTTTCTGCTGTTATTTTTTCTCAACAAACTGATCAAATTAATAATATCACTGTTTTCCCCCTTTTTTAGCCCATTATCGAACTGTGTATTTTGCATTACTGCTGACCCTTTTTCAAAGCAGACTGTTGTGTTAAAGCCTAAACCGACATCAATGAACTCGTGGTGATGAAGCCTAACTGTTACATCGCTTCATGTCACCTGTGTCTTGGCCAAAAAGTTGCACTTCAACATGCCGCAAGGACTACAGCCAATGGCCAACTAGCAGGTACATTCTGTACCTGTGTGAAAGGAAATAACTTTCCATAGCGGCAGGTGGTGGTAGTCTGTAATCATCCCTTAAAAGGTGAAACCTGAAGACTGACAGGATGGATTTAAGATGCTAATCCAGGGTGTTCTCATAAACTGTTCATTTTCCTACCAATAGTGATGCACCAAAATCATAAATATCCCATGAAATCATGAGCCAGTAGTTCCTGCATAACCCACACATTTTGGTGATAAGGTAACCAATGCACTGACAGGAGTAAACAAGGAAGTAGTACTGAGCGGTCATTAAGGATGCAGGTTGGGGTGGTGGATGGGTCACAAAAACATTGACTTGCCCCGGGAGATACGTATTCAGAACCATGTGTAGATTAATTACATTACTTTACATTAAGGATGTAATGTCATTGATATGGCATTCGTAGGATATCAAACAAACCATTCTGTGAGGATACGTTGGCTAGTTGACCAATTAGCACATTAGAAACACAATCCAATGTAGAAAGAACAAAGGATATTTACTGTGTGCCAGCAAACAATAACACAAAACACTCGGAATAATTTATGCTGAAGAAATAAAATTTACCTCATATAACAAGTTTGTTTTGATCTCATCCCTCTTGACTTTAGCCATTTGTTTGCTTCTCTCACTTCTTTTTCTCTTCTCAAGCGCTGAGCTGAACTGCTAATCAGAGGGATTTCTCTCACCAGTGGGCTCTGCAGGCCCTGATGTCAATTCAACATGATGAACTTGAAAAAAATTTGAAATACAAGCCTACAAGGGCCAACTGGTGCCAAAATTGTAGGACACACAGCAAAATAGGGTCATTGAATCTCACCAATGGCCAACTGTCAGCTTGGTTGGTCAGGGCCCTTAAAGATTTCCAATGCGTTCTCATCTCAAATTGTCAATTATTGTTGCTCTGTCTGTAGACTTCCATGTCTGAGAACATGACTTTGAATTTGATTCCATTGAATAATAGCAGCAATAATGTTCACTTTATTTCATTCAAGCCTTTGCAAGTTCATTTACATTAGGCGATGAAATCAACAGGAAAAATGGCTGCCTCACAGGAAGGGCTTATTACCCTCTTAAGTCATTTGCAAACCTGAATAAGGTGCATATTTTCACCCAAATCATGATATTTCCCATATAGCCATATAGCCAACCTTTAAATGGCTATATGAGGAGACGATAAACTGAAGACAAGACCTACAGCATGGAAGTTGTTGTGGATGACAGCTGCTGCTGAGAATAAGACATTTATCTTTCCTCTGCTTTTTGAAATTATTGCTACAATTGGAGAAAAATGCATCCTTGGGGTACATGTAGATGTTTTTACTGGCTGGAAAGTGTAGAGCAAAAGTGAAACAGACAAGAAAAGCATCCTATGTGGGTGCACAGGTGCACTGTGAGGCATTCTGTCGAGCAGCCCACAGCAGAAGACAGAAGGTGCAAAATACAGTGAATCTTGACACCAAAATTACAGTGCATTGGTGGATTGCTAGTGACACTCCCCCACTGCATCTCTTTGGATGGCGAGACATGGAAATACCAGACAGACAGGCGCAGTGTGTGGCATTTTCCTCAATGTAGCGAAAATGCCAGAAGCAATACACTTGCACGAAGATAAAGCCCTCTGTCCTCGCTCACTCTCAACTTATCCTGAGCGTTCCTGTCTGTTCCAGCATTCTCTTAAATCTTGTCTTGCACATCAATTGTACAAATGTGTTTTGTGCTCGCTCAAAACTTTGTCACTTTTTAATTCTTTGATGATGATGTTATGCAGTGATTCAGATTCATTGCATAGCTGTGGCAGAGTTGGTGATCTGGTCTGTAAATCAGCAACAAAAACAATTAGATATCTTATAGAGATACTCAACAGCAGTGATTGAATCTGGCAAGTAGGTACCAGTCCTGGCACATAGTGAGTTTCTTTACTTTAATATCATACTATTACCGCCTGGTAAATGGTGTGCACAAGCCTTTGATTAGAAGCTTAAAAAGCCAAAATGAAAAAAAAAAAAAGTGGCAAAAATGTCCTTGCTGAAATATGCTTCTAAATCTGTGGGGGGGAAAACTGAAGTCTCTGACTCAGAGGAAACTCCATCACTAACTTCAGTCATTAGCTGCAGTGCAAATCACACTAAAACTACAGATGGTACTACTGGTGATATCACTGAGTGCCTCGATTCACGGTCACACACTAACTTTCAACACGACATTTCATTTGCCTTCACAGCTGGAATCAAATCTTCCACAAACATTTACTCTTAACATCACATTAACTCTTACTTCCAATTAGTGACATCTTTTCAATTGAATTTTTTTGAAGCCTACTTTTGTACACTTGACATCTACATCAAAAACATGTACCCTTTATCCATATATTATACATTAATGTTCCTGCTATGAGGGACATTTACTTTAGTCATTTTATTATTTTGCATAGGTTACATACAGTAAATGGTAAACCGTATTTATGTAGTGTTTTGCTCTTCATTCACACAAATTCATATGCTGGTGGCTGCAAGGGCATTATAGTGGGGGGAGAAGTGGGACTTATTACCCAGGCCGGGAGAGGGGCCCTCAAAAGCCTTGGTTTTGTTTGCAATTTTTTATTTCTTACAAATTAGTGCCACAACTAAATTTGCTGAATAAATTGGTTGTAAGACTGAATTTTGTATTTGAAAAAATAGTGGAAGCTCTCTGAGGCCCCTCTCACCATGTAAAGGGGCAAAATAGTTCAATTTGCCCCTGCACTAGATTCGTCTCTAAATGCAGAGCTGAGTGAGTGACTTTTTATGCTGCTGAAATACTAATGCACACTGTCATGTCTTCTCCCAAGAAAGATAAATCTAGGTTCCAAAAAAAGGAAAGGAAAGAAAAGGAAAAGAACACAAATGGACTTTGTGCGAAAAATTTTTTAAAGGTGTGCGAGAGAGACATGGATCAAGAGAAGGTAGAACAGGGGGGTCACAGAGACTGCTGATGCACAGGGCTCAGACTTTGGTGCTACACCCATGGGTGGCTAACGCTACCATACAAGGTGCCACCTGCTCAGTGAATTCACATGTGCTCATGATTTAGGGATGGGTATCTTGCCTAAGGACACTTCAACATGTAGACTGCAGGGGCTCAAACCATCAGCCTTCCAAATGGCAGATGACCACTCTTCCTCCTGAGCCACACTCCCATTCAGAACACCAGCACCCTAACACTAGTAAACGAGACAAGTTCTTCTCCTTCTATTTTCTACTAAAACATCTAAGATATAAAGCTCCCTGAACACAGGCAGACTCCTGGGAATTTGCCAATTTGGTTTCAGTCACAGTTGGACATGTTATTGTAGTAAATACCAAGGAAATCACAAAGACAATGCGAGATTTGAAGAGGATGGAACACTATTCCGGAAGCAGTGAAGCAGTGGGAGACAGGCTCAGTCGTTTTTTGCAGTCAGACTCAAGCTGGATTCAAACATGTTTTCAGTTTGAGCCGTTGTTTCCAACACAGAGCAGTGACACTGAATAGACTGCAGTAAATGACGTTGCGTAAATTGCGTCCTCATGTTTGACTTTGTAGAAAATGCTTTGCTGTCTGTAAGCTTGTCCTCCGTTGTTCTCCCCTTGATGCCTCTGTGACCTCACTAACCCATCTTTCTCTTAAAGGAAGCAGCAGCACTGTAAGCAGCACATCGGCTTTTCTTCATCGACTAATTTTAAAAACACATTATATTTAAAGAAATTAAAATAATTAAAAAATGTCTGTAATCTTAATTTTAATAGTCTTGTTTTTTCTGCAACACAATGGAATTTGTATTTTATCATCAGCTGCAGTAAAGATAACATGACAAAAACAGCTTATTTCCTTTTTAAAAGCCTTCACTTGCTCAATTCCGGGAGGGGAGGAAATTCTTGAAACAACTATGACATATGTGGGTAATTTGTGTTGCTCTAAGTATTTACAAATATAATTTGGTCTGTAATATGTGCTAGATTGTAAGATTCCCCTCATGAGTGCATATCTGCAGACACAATTTGACAGTTTTTTTTTTTTTTCAATTAGATCAACTAATCAATAAGTCCAACAATTCTAACACACTTAGTCATCTTTGGTTATAAAGTCAGTTCCAGGTAAGATGCATGGAAGCTACAGACATGTTGCTGCACAGAAGCTCCCAGGACAGGAGGTAGACTGAGGCGCTGTGGAATGAATCAGGCAGCATTAAACAGAGCAACAGTGAAAAGGATTCACTGACAGAATGAAATCAAGTCATGTCACTCTGAGGTTTTTTTCACCATATTTCAATGAACAATCCCAAACTTGCAGAGAGTGTTCAGCTTCTGCATTCAAATTAATGACGTGTTTTGAACGCTTGGGATGAGGACTGCACACACTAATCCTATAAATCTGTCAGCGCACACAGTCACACACACCAACAAATTGAAACACTGTTCAAAACCTGCTTTTTGACACATATTGAAACATTATCTGATAAAACATAAAGCAAAAGAAAAAAATGGTTGTGGCACTTATGGTTAACATTACACTGAGGATCAGAGGAGCCAAATTTGAACATGCTAACTGTCAAATATTCTTCTATTTTATAGCTAAAGAAACGAAACAGCACCTTCTGACAAAACTTTGAAATAAAAATCGTAATCAACACTCACAAAAAAATAAGGTGTCTGTGGATAATTCTTAAAATAAATAAGTTTTCATCATAAAAATGTTTACATTAAAGTGTTTTAATCAACTGACAACTTATTTTAAGAAGTTGGTCAAAATCAACGGCATGGTTGATATTTTTGAGTAGGGTGGAATTGAAATAAATAAGTTAGAATATATTAATTAAAATAATTTGACCCATAAACATCACCACAACTTTTAGATAAATATTAAGTTGGTTTAACTTAATTGTTTGTGGTCAAGTTAAACCGTATTAATTGCACTAAACTAACAGTTTGTCGGATTATAAAAACTCATAGGATTGACTCAGTAAAGCCAGCACTGAAGCTACTTAAAAAGATGCATGGAAATTGTACACTTCATTTTTTAAAGTTGGATATTTTTTTACAGTGTATATTATTCCTGGGGACAGAAAGGTCACACTTAATTTAAATCCTAAACTCAGACTATATTTTACTAATAATTGTCATGTTTGATATTTCTACTTACATCAGCTGTTTGATGGCAAAAAGCCACAGAGCCAGGAATATCTGAAGTCATTTCATTTCAGATTGCACTGAAAACAGAAAAAATGTTGCCATTGTTTTAAAATTATTGTACTTGTTCTCAGAGCAGTTTCCATTGTGTTAGAATATTCTCAAACAACATTTCTGTCCTGTAACCATAAGGACGAATGGTGGCAAATCAAGATAATGACATTTGGTTCCAAATATAGTCCATGAGAGGAACTCATCAATTTAATATCATCGAATTTCACTGTCATATTTGATCACTTTGTTTCAAGAAAATTCGATTTTAGGCGTCAGAAGTTTTGTTAAGACGAAGATGTTTCTGCAGTGGAGTTTGTTGTAAAGCAGGTAGTCAGCCAGCAGGTAAACTGAGACAGCATCTGCACCAACATGACACCCAATTAACCACAGCATATCCATCAAGCCATTTAATAGATCTGATGTTCCGCCTCATGTGTGAATGTTCACAACGAGAGGGAAAAAACAATTAAAGATAGTCAAACTGTCCTCTTTTGTAAATGATTTAAGAAATAATAATAACTCAAAACATTAAACTGTGATAGAAACCGACAGACCAAACTCCAGTCTTTTTTGTTTCTTTTTACTTCAGTTAAGAAAGTTACACAAAAGGTGGCAAATTTGTCGACAATAAATAATAAATAATTTTGTTGCACGGGAACAAACGAAACATTTTCTTCCAGAGCTAACGGTATTTTTAACTTATGATTAATTATACACATCTTTGGGAAAGAAAAAAAATATTCTCGGACGGACACTGATTCACACAAATGTCCCACGAAGCTTGTGGCAAAATAGAGGTATACCTTGTTGCAAATGCTTTCGGATCATGAGGGAAATCGTGTAATTAAATGAAGAAAAGCAGTGCTGTTCCCATCCGAATGGTCTATTATATGATGAGGTGCGTGGATCGAATTATAAAAAAAGAAAAAGAAAACACCAGTTTTCTATTCAAAGTAGCGCACAGCATTTCGCAAGTATAGGATTTAGATTAGTCTCCTACTCAGAGGTCCCATGTATCGATGGAGTCATGTCTTCTCGTTTTGGCAACTGTAACCAGGCGTGTGAACGTGCAGCACCGGCCATGATGACGCATCCGTCTGTCTCTGCTGGATGGACATAAGAATGTGTGGCTGTGGTAAAATCCCATGATTGTCTTCACAGTGTCAAAATACAACCAGGGGGGTTGTTGGTGCAGTCGAGGGGAGGGTGGGATTGGGGGGGGGGGGGGGTCTGTGTGTTCAGTTCAGTCCGTTCAGTCCGTCCACGCGGCGGCTGCTCAGGCCTCGATGGGGCTGGATACCATGCTGTTCGGCGTGTCTGGAAGCTGAGACGACATGGACGCTACCTCGCTGCCCGTAGAGTTCGAACCCGGTCCTCCCTCCGAGAAACTGACCTGCGGGGACACATCAAGCATCAAGCAGCGGTCAGACACATCTGGGTACACCACAGGGGGTGTGCCAGAGTGAAACGCAAATTATGTGGGGGCACAGACCAAAAGCTGGCAGATGACATGGATACACGCATGTTTTAGTCCATTTACATTATAGTCCAGTACGTCCAAAGCATTTATTCTGGGTATAGCCTATTTACAAATGACAAGGAACTTACAAATAGTTTGAGTTTAGGCCCATCCATCACAGTTAACAACACACACGTCATAGGTGTTACTTTGATTGACAATGATTTTTTGTTATCAGCCTAATTATAGATTCATTGTAGACTGATTTGTACAACACTGCATCGGGACTGTAATCTAATTCAGACCACAACAAGAAAAGCAGACTTGATGCTCGATCTGATAAATGATCTTTTTTTATTAGGCTACGGCTTAAAGTGTCTGCGTAATAACTGTATAGCAAATAAAGGGAAGAGCAGCGACTGTGTGGAAGGTTGGAAAACACAAATTCAGACTTCTTTAACAAACCTATAAGTGATGTATTGTAAATTTATTTTAAAAAAGAAAGAAAGAAAGAAAAATAAACACCATGGTTGCGGGTCATCATCTGAGCTCCAGGGTCTGCTGGGTGTGATGTCTTATTATATCATTTATAGCTATTTGTACTTATCCATGTCTACCCTGGTCTACAACAAAAAGCACTAAATGAAACTATGTCACTAGAGTCTAAAGTCTGCTCATCTTTCAGAACGGATGAATTGCGCGTCACATTCCTATTCATGTCAAAAATGTTAATAATCCAGCTCATTTTAGCAGATTTCAGCACATGGTGTCATGCTGTCTGTGGTGCGTCACTCCAAACGAAATAAACCAATTGAATGAATGGATCTCCAAAGGTTTTATTCCATCGTTGGTCCTGCGTTTGTGGAGCATCCCTGGCGGGACAGGTGGTTTTTCCAAGAGAATCCAAACCAAACTGGACAGCCGTCCAGTATCAAATAATATGAATTTAACAGAAACAAGCTGAGGTGACTGACATCAGTGTGGAGGCCGTTATGAGGCCGCTCAAAACTCCCAACCTGGACCGGTAGTAATTAAAACAAGCATCGTTCCTGTTGTTCTGTTCTGCCAAAAGACTGATCATATTTCCTTGAAGGTAAAAAAAAAACAAATATTAAAATAAATGACGAAAAACTAAGTCAACACCTCCAGCAACGTGACAACATCCTGTCCTGATGACTGAAGTGAAGATGCGCATCTCAGTGTCCACGGCAACATTATGAATTTGAATAACAAGGGTCCGTGGAGAAAACTCTTTTTGAGGATTGTCAGCTAAATTTATTCTGTATATTTGTTTAAATAAAGAATCCTATCAGAGGATGGGAGAGAAACGTTATGCACATGGCACATATTTGTATGTTCAAATTGCCATTTAAAATATCCCTTTTTGACACAGATGAGATTGGATTTTTCTGCATGGAGGAGTGTCAAATATTTAGACCTGAAATTGAATATTGCAAATACATAAATCGCCTACATTTCAAGCATGAGAGCCTTAGTGGAGAAAGTAAAAAGGACGAACCAGTTGTTGGAAGGCCGGCTGGTCGATGTCGCTCTGCAGGGCGAAGTCGCTCAGGACCTTCCAGGGCGGCTGGTAGCTCTGCACCTCAACCGGGTTGGCCTGGATGCCGCCGTCGTGCCGCTCCGGACTGGCCGCCACCATCGGGGTGCCCGTCATTCCCTGGATGTTCTGTTAGAGAGTGTGTCGTGGTAAGCACCCAGTGTACACATCTTTCAATGCGGGTTATTACAGATGATGGGGTGTGGGTAGCTGGGTTTGGTGGTGGTGTGTGTGCATGTTGGAAGGAAGGGTGGAGGTGGGGGTGGGGGGCGTCTGAAATTAATCCACCAGTCAATCAGCAGAACCATCAATAAGAGAGCACACAATAAACAGATTAATATGTTTGTGTGTGTAGTGAAAAGTTTCTGTGTGCTTTCTGTCTTTGACCTCAGCGCCCTGTATGAGCTCGTCCATATAACACTCCTGCTCTTACAGCAGCTCAAGGCCTCTATCATTCATCAGTTTGCGCACACATCCTGCAACATAAACCTTAGGGCTGTTACATGGCTTTATGAATAAAATGGACTTGACTACAAAACATATTGGTCATGCCGCTTAAATAGAGGCTACCTTCAGTTTACTCCGGGGTTAAACATCCTCATTAATAATGTAAACGCAGACAGAGCTGCAACATTTAAGATCTGTCTCTGCTCAAAGGAAAGGCCTGCAGAAGTTCCTAAATAAATCCCATGCACATTTCAGCACTGTCAATATGAAAGGTTATCCAGCTGCTCTGTCCTCTTACCGTCTTGTCATTGGGCTGCTGCTGCTGCAGCTGCTTCATCAGCAGGCTCCTCTTCTTGTCCTTGCACCGCTTGTTCTGGAACCAGACCCGGATCACCCGCGGGCTGAGGCCGGTCATCTCCACCAGCTGCTCCTTCATAAGGGCGTCGGGCCTCGGGTTGGCGTTGTAGCAAGTCCGCAGTGTGTGCAACTGCTTCTCGTTTAGCACCGTCCGGACCCGGGTGGTCTTCTCCGGCTGTTTGTGGACGTGAGGCCGCAGCGCGGGCTGCCGGGCCGAGATTGGTTCTGCTGTTGGGAAAGGACGGGAAAAGGGCCCAGGGAGGACACAATCAGTTTATCTGTTTGTCCCACAGAAAGGTATGAAATTGTGTGGACGGATAAGTAAGAAGTGGGGAGGGGGGGGGGGGGGGGGGGTTATAAAGTCTTTTCCCTCTGTGGCCATGCATGTTCCAACACATGATGCACAACTTAATTAAAAGGCCTTGCGTCTGTTTTAATCATCCTGATAGAAACTCCTCTGACTTCACAAACACAACGCTGCTGACGTTATAGCTTGCTGAAGATCAGAGTCGAGGTTTTGCGTAATTGTTCTACACTAGCCTACGTTTGGCCATTCTGCTCAAAATAGTCCCCTGGTGAACTACCTCTAAATATACCCATATTTCGGAGGCTCGGGAGTTCCAGGCTTCACTACATATTAGGTTTAAATGTAGGAGAGCAGAGCGGATCTGATTGACTCATCTGATCCAAGGTCAAAATATCCATTTAAAAGCACCAGGGCACGGCGGCGATACAGCAAACCATTCTTTTTTAGAGAAAACCTCCAGCCTTTCAGACATACAGAGCACCGCACAGCATTAAGTGCAAACGCATCCCGGACCCACAGCCATGTTTCGACCTCCTCCTCCAGCAATGATAACTTGGTGTATTTCTGACAGCAGCGCCCACTGTATCTAATCTACCGAGTCTGGGCTGACTGCACAGTGGTATGCAGGAAGAAAATGTAAAAGGCAAAACCTATGGAGTAACCAGAACCAGTCCACCTAAGAGTCAAATAAGAAAACGGGAAAAGCCCCACTTGTTAGTTATGGCACCGGGAGCAGCTTCCTTGTGACTGCATGACATTTAGCTACATTAAAGTAGAGATCAAACCTGGCTAGTAAATCACTCTGACATTAAGCTCTGAGTCTGTAGGACAGTGCGCACAGAGACAACTCAACTGGCATTGTGAAATACAAGAGGTGCAGTTCACCGAACATGAAACATCACACTGCGGTGTCTTATGGAGTGTCAACCCGGAGAATCGGAGTTTATATTTAAGGAACACCTGGCCAAAATCCACTGATCGAAAAAGACTTCGGAACTTCACAAAAAAGTCACAGGCAGTATGTCACCCGACAGCAAGAAGCCTACATGTTTCCCAGCAGTGTTAGACTACAGTCCTCACGTCCTGTCTCCCACTCCCCGGGACTTTACCTGCCATCTGCAGCGGTCTGGCGGGGTGCAGCGGGCTGAGCGGGTCTCCAGGGCCCAGGCTGGCCCGTTCCACCACGTCGTGATCGGCCCGGCAGAAGAGCCCGTCCTCCCGCAGAGCGAACTCGTCCCCCGGGATGAGCTGCCGGCTGCAAGCCACGCAGCGGAAACACTCGATGTGGTAGACTTTGGAGCGGGCCCTCATCACAAAATCGTTCTTGCTGAAGCCGATGTTGCATTTAGCGCATTTAATCCCGTACAACCTGCGGGACATACACACACACACACACACACGCGCGCGAGCGGTCCGATCAGTTTGACTGCAGGCAGGTAAAAAAATATTGCCTACAGGATCACCAAAATAATACGGTCTGTATTTTTTTTATAATGATATTAACAATAATAATAATAATAACAATAATGTGTTGACGTTTTTAATAATATAATCAAACATTGGTATACACTATTTCCGGTAGGCCTATTTTGTAAGACAATGTGCTCATTTATTGTTATTATTATCATTGTTTTTATTATTATCATTATTATTATTATTATTATTATTATCATACTAGTAGTAGTCCTATTACACGAGAATTTGTTTATGATATGCCTCGAGAAAATGAACTTTTTTTTTCTAGTTTACACTTTTATCTGCAATGTGACTCATATCGTTGATAGTCATGTTGTGAGTATTAGACAATAACTGAGGGCCTGTTCAAGTTTTAATCGAATAATTGTTCACGTGTAACCACGCCAGATTAGTTATAATTTACAGGCTGTATAATGAAAATAGCACAATGATGTTTTTACGTTTTTCTGTCAGGTCCATCACAAAGCAACACTCTGCGCACCGCAGCAGTCTGATCGGAACCATTGATTAATAAATGACTTATGTGGGCCTGATGTGCAAGGCTTTTAAAATGCATCTGATGAGACAGAGTGTGAAAGAATGAAATGCTGACATTTCGTACAAAGACGCACGGTCTACAAGTTGCTGAAGCAGTAAAAATTATCACAATGTTCAAAAAAATAATTTTAACGCAGTCAAATCACTGCTCCATGTCATTTAAATCGGTCCGATTATTCTCAACCTAATACTGTAAAATATATTTTTTCAAAAATAATAATTCCAATCGCCGTGTAGTTCCAGCTCTTGGAGTGTGTAGAGGGTCGTCCCGTCCCGTCCCGGCCGTCCTACCTGATGTAGTCCCGTTTACAGTAAGTCTTTCCGTCCCGGACGAAGCACGTGCAGGATTCGTCCAGGTACTGGCTGCATTCGGCACATTTGAGACAGGCGGCGTGCCACTCCAGGTCCGGGGAGACCCGCAGGATGTACTGGTCATGGATTTGGTTCCCGCAGCCCACGCACAGAGATACCAGCCGCTTCTCTGGAAGACCAGCACGAGTAAAACACATCACACACACTTCACAACTCTCCGCTGAATAACACACACTCATCTAATAATGGCCTTTAAATAGTTCTTGATATTATTAATGTTATTACTTTAATTGTTGTTGTGATTGTTATTATTAAAAAATAGGCCTATATGAGCTATTGTTTTTTTTGATAGTTTGCATTAAAAAAAAGTCTACAGGTAACATCCGCTGACTTTAAGCTTCACTGACACCTCAAAATTAATTGTTTCATGACACCAAATACTTTAACAGGCCACTTGTGTCGACAGGCACCGCAACACACCAAAACCAACTCTCAACTTGTCATCAGCTTAGTTCCAGAACCGCATCCCAACACCGAACAAGTGTCTTACTTTTCGGCGGATCCCCCATGTCTCCCATGTCCACAAAGTAAGGCGATGTTAGGTCCACTGTCACAGCGGGCTGCGGCGCCTGGAAGCCTGGATGTGTCCTCCACTGCCGGGCTGCCGGGCCAGGGGCTGTGCTGTCCGGCTCGGAGAGGGAGTGTGTGTATGTGTTTGTTGTCGGTGTGTGTGGAGCTCTGATCCTGACAAGCGGCGGGGCTGACGTAGGACAGCGGCACGTCATCTGCATGAGCAGCTGATTGGCTCTGCAGACCCTGACCAGCACTAACCACACACACACATACACACGCGCACACACACATTGGCACACTTATTACTGCATATCATTTGTTTTCCAGCTTTGCTTTGCTCTTTTCTGGTCTGTTAATTTTTTTCTCTTATTTTTAGTGTGCTGAGTGGACTCTTGTTTACATGGTCAGCTGAGTGTTTGCCCTAAAGGAAACACGCACTCCATCTCTTTTTTAACTTTCAATTTGAATTGGACATACAGAGGGCCATGAAGGAAACAATCTTTGGCATATTGAGCAAGTTCGTATGAATTGGTATTGGACTCGATTAACAGTTAAACCCTGAAGACATGGCGTATTGCACCAGATTTATAATACACATATTTTTACGCAAATGCCTTTGTCTTTGGACTAGTGTAGGTGTTACTGTATGGTTAAAGAGTGCCCTGAGCTCATGTCAGATAAAATCTGTGCATCCTCAGAATGTTAACTTTTTAGCAACTCATAAAACAGCCTTGTTATGAGCATTTTTGAGAGATCATTTTGAAAGGAAACACCTGAATCTTATGGGAGAAAATCTAAAATGATGTTAAATCCAAGCGAAACCTGTAATCCTCAAACCTAACAAAAAACATCACTAAAACATTTCCACTAAAACATTTTTTCCCCCTTTTTTTTTCAGCAGAGAACAGCTGATGGTGTGAGCCCTAAATCAGAGCGGCGACAGGCCAGGACCCACAGGAGCAGCTCTGACACACACCAACACGCCCTCTTGTGTTAGTAACCTACTCACGCCATAAACACACACAGCAGCAGCAGAGGACACCTCGAGCAGTCTTTATCAATAGGTTTTTATTTTTTATTGTTATGATTTCTTTCTTTTTTTCTTTTTTTAAAGAGAATGGAGTAGCCTGCATTCAGAGCCCTTATCCGCCTCCACCACAGTTCCTTTTTTGAGACATGTCCAGCTGTGTGTTATAAAACACATAAGCATGAATTAGACTATCAAAGGAAATGTGTGCTTCTACAATATTTTCAAGGTGCAGCCATAAAAACATCAACTCTAGTTATGTTCTAATAAGTATTACAGAACTAGATAGATAGATAGATAGATAGATAGATAGATAGGGTTATGTCATACAGGGTTTAGCAGAATTGTATAACATGATATTATATTCATAGAGGTCAGGGTCATTAAGACAAACATTGTATACCCCGATTTGTCTCCAGTCTCCTACCCAGTGATGGAATGTAACTAAGTACATTTACTTAAGTGCTGTACATAAGTAGCAGTCTTTTGTGATGAACACACTAAGGCATCAATCATTATAATATAATAATATAATATATAGGCTATTATTCTGAAATGGGCCATTCTGTATAATTACTTCTTTTACGTTCCGTATTTAAAGTATATTTTGACACTGATACTTTTGTACTTTTACTTGAGTAAGAGTTTGAACACAGGACTTTAACTTGTAACAGAGTATTTTTTACAATTTAGTGTTGCTAGTTTTACCAAAGTAAAAGATATGAATACTTCTCCCACCAACAGATAATGCTGAATTCTTTGACCCATGATAGAATTTTCCTAAATAAGTAATTTGACTTGCTGAACTTCACTATATAGGAATTTTTATGAGTTGTTTTGTAGCAGTCATATAGGTGGTTATCAGGAGGGATTGACAAACAACTTATTATACAGTAGGACTTATTGGTACAGTGATATAACATCTGGGATTTTGATTATCCAGATATAGCCTAAATACAGTCTTCACTTGGTTAAAGGTTGCACCACAGTGATACCACTGATATGAATCTCTTGTTAGTGATGAATGAGATGAACAGTGAATGCATATACTCAGTCATTATCTTCAGTGTTAAATGTGTGTAAATGTATATACAAAGCACAAATAGTCATTCCCATGATAATCATATAATTTATACCTATTTTACAGTATTGCCCAACTTATCATATGCTAGAATATAATTCAGACAGTGGTGTGCATCTATGGATCTATGAAATTATTTTCTGTAACTGTGTGCACAGAGTAGATTCAAGTCCCACAGTCTGTCTCCTTTTCCTACACTAATCATGTGTATATAAGGTTAATAATTAGCGATGCATACTATTGGATTTTTTGCCGATATCCAGTATGCTGATATATAACAACTTATTTGGCCGATAACCAATATCGATACTGATTTTTCTCCCCCACCTAACAGTGATCATCAAGTCTCTTTTGTAGTGGAATTAACATCATATTATACATGCATACTCTTATCATGATGGCCCACTCGCAGATGGAGACATGAAACAGAACGCTTTTCAACGTATGTAATATCCATTCACTGTGCAAAATAAGAAAAAGCATGTTGGCCAGTTCATTTTAAAGCCAATATCGGCTGATACCCATGATGTAACGATATTATTGTGCATCCATAATAATTATGATAATAATAATAATAAACTGACTAACACACCATCAACAGAATAGAATTCAACAGAATTTCAGATACGTCACAGTTGAAATGAAAACACGTATAATATCATATATGAAACTGCATTTCACAGGTGATGAATTAGTGAACATCATATGTGACTTTATCACATGGCAACCATTTCACATGCAAAAATTTGTGGGACATATGGGTCTCAATTCTTCAAAGGTGAAAATATGATTTTTACTTGCTTTACTTTTTAATTAATAGAATCAAATAGAAAATAGTAACAATAATAGCAGTGTAGATTGCAAACTGCTATGGACAAAAGCAGAGTTCAGCAGCGCAGAGAATGGAGCAAATGGAACAGAGTACAGTGGAGTAGGGGAGTACAGAAGCACCGTCTAGGATAAGGTGGGAAAAAAGGGACGCTGTGTGTCTCGTCTCAGTGCCAGAATACATTTGTGCCTTTTGAAGTCCTTCAGAGACGAGCTGCAGAGAAATGAGTCACAGGGCCCTTCCTTGTCCCAAGAATGCACTAAAGACCAAAATAAAACAATATTTGTTGTTAGGACCAAAGCTGGGCAATAACCTGCCTGTGACACATGATTAGTATCTTCTTTTGCATGTTTTCTGCTTTCACAGTGTTTTATTGTAAAGGATGTTCTTTACCATATCACTATTTAATTATTGTATTATTCTTGTCTTGTTTGTATTATTATAAAAAGTGGTGATTTATCACATTTTGAGAAGCGTTAGGCCTACCTATCATAATTAGTATACACACATGCCCTATATGGCCAAAAGTATGAGGACACCTCTTATCCTCATACTGTTATCTTTATTATTATTGTACTTGCTGTATTGCTTTCTTTGGGTTATGTAAATCACCTTTAGAAATTACTAATTTTGTTTAGCCATGTTTTCCAGTTTGGTGTGAAAGCACTTGACTGACCTGCACAGAGTCCCAACCTCAACCCCATCTGACACCCTTTGAATGAATCAAAACACTGACTGTGAGCGAGACCTGATCACCTGACATCAGTATTGAACCTCAGTGATGCTCTTGTTGTTGAATCACAACAAATCCCTGCAGCCAGGGTTAAAATCTGAAGCAAAGCCTGAAACCAGATGAGCAGAAACTGTTATAGCACATTAGTAACGTGCATGATTTTGGAATTGCATATTTAAAAATTACATATGGGTGTAATGTTGGGGTGTCCACATATTTTTGGTCATCAAGTTTATGTAACGGAGTGGCTTAATAATAATTGAAAAGTGCTACAAGAATTAAGTAATATATGATTACTGCCAAGATGTTTTGACTTCCATGCAGACTGTATGATCATTTCACACTATGGACAAATAATATTAGAAGTATTTACATTCCTGTATTATGTCCCTCTATAGCTCTCTCCATTTGTGTGTGTGTGTGTGTGTGTGTGTGTGTGTGTGTGTGTTCTCAGCTCAGTAGTTCACTGACTTTACTTCAGTGGAAAGCCTGCTCTGATTACAGTTTGGGATGTAGTGAAAGACTGTGCTTATGAAAGTTGAGCTGGAGTGGAGGAAGAGGAAAATCACAGCTGATGTGTCTGAAAGCCACCACACTGACAAGCCTTGTAATTTGTCACCCAGTGAAACCTCATTTTTCTCATCAACAACACTGCTGTCATAAGTTCAAACACTGCAGAAAGAAAACATTTTTTTCCCACCAGCTTTCTGACTGAATTCCAAATCATTTTGTCATGTTTATGAAATCACATTAAATTAATAGCTGGTAGCTACAGTAACTTTCATATTTGGGGGTTTACTGGTAATAATTTGTAAGAGGCCAATCAGTCAACAACACACTGTTATATACTTTGTAAACAGTACTTTACGCATGGCTTTACAAAATAAAACAAATTTGATTAAGGTCAATACTAGCATTTGCATGCAAAGAAAAACATATGTTAATATATTTTAGAATAAAAACTGAGGGTAAAATAAAGAAGTGCAGTCGAAAAAAAAAAGATTTTTAAATTTTATAGCTTGGCTATGAAGTTGATAATCGTGCAGCAGGAACAACAAAAACATCCATCATCCATCCATCCATCCATTTTCATCTGCTTATCTGGGGCTGGGTGGTGGGGGCAGCAAGCCAAGCAAAGCACCCCAGACGTCCCTCTCCCCAGCAACACTTTCCAGCTCCTCCTGGGGGGCCCCAAGACGTTCCCAGGCCGGATGAGATATGTAGCCTAATCCCTCCAGCGTGTTCTGGGTCTCCTACCGGTGGGATGTGCCCGGAACACCTCCAGTGGGAGGCACCCAGGAGGCATCCTAGTCAGATGCCTGAACCACCTCAACTGACCCTTTTGACGTGAAGGAGCAGCGGCTCTACTTCGAGCTCCCTCTGGATATCTGAGCTCCTCAGCCAATCTCTGAGGCTGAGCCCAGCCACCCCATGGAGGAAACTCATTTCCACCATTTGTATCCACGATCTCATTCTTTCGGTCACTACCCAGAGCTCATGGCCATAGGTGAGAGTTGGGACGTAGATGGACCAGTAAATCGAAAGCTTCGCCTTCCGGCTCAGCTCCTTCTTCACTACGACGGACCAGCGCAGCACCCGCACTGACTCGCCGATCCATCTCACGCTTCATTCTATCCTCACTTGTGAACAAGACCCAGAGATACTTGAACTCCCTCGCTTGAGGCAGTAACTCTCACCTAACCCAGAGAGGGCTATCCACGGGTTTCCGACAGAGAAACGTGCTTGCTATTATTACAACACAAATAATTTATCACAGTAATAAGAAATAGATTGTGTTTCTGTGTGAAAATACATGGTGATATGTGAAAATCTGTTACAACACAACACATACTCACCGCATGCTCAGATAAAGCACTGGAAAACAGAGAATCACTGATGACAGAGTAGACCATAGCTGGAAGAAAATCAGCTACTATAATTTTTATCTTTGCATGAACCACAGTATATGAAATTGTTCGAAATGGCCACTTAAGGTGTTCAGATATCATATGTACCATATCAACCTGATTCTCATAAACCCCACATTACAATCCTTGACAATTTTTTTGACATCCATGTATGAACATTTGAAATATTGCTTCTACAGTATTTGTGCCACAAGCTTTGTGATCTAGCGTGTACCATTGACTCCTGTCTGACTGCAGGTCATGCTGAATCTCTTCTATGTAGCAGTTTAAGCTAAAGCAGACCAGAGTTATCTAAATCTGCAACACAGCTAAAATGGTTGCTTTGACAAATCCCCTTGACAGTTTCCTACACATTCTCACTCCAACCTCGTCACATCAGTGTTTGATCATGGACTTTGCACAACAACATACAACACGCAAGATACCCATGGGTCCATTAGTTCTGGGACGCCGTTTCAACTTCAGCCTGTTACATGCATTGTCTGTTTTCAAAATACATTTCCATTGTGATAGGAAATGTACAGTTTGCATACAATGTACAACAATGTTCCAATGTAAATGCATTAAATTGGTACAACACCACAAAGGTTTTTTCCTTCAACAACAAATGCACATGATTACATTAAGTCAACACGCATGTGATTGGGTATAAGGAAAAATAACAGTGTACGGCTTTACAGCAAGCGAACACCAGCCTCCCCGGTGAAAGTGGTTGTTGGGTGAAAATCGGTGGTCGCTGGATCCATCCACTACGCCAGTAGCGCCAGTATTCTACAACTTTGGAGTGAGACCTAGTTGAAATGTCAGCACTGTCTGGACCAAGGCTGGATTACCAACTGTGCTGACAACTGCATGGAGGCCCCAGTCTCAATGTTAAGCAATTAGTGTAATATGATTAAATGTTATGGTTATATGCCAAGAGGCAATCTTTGAGGCTGGAAAATGAAGCCAACACGGAAGTCCCAAAAACTGCAGTTCTTTGAATGGCCACTTGAGACTGGCTCTGAAAGCAAGTTAATCCCTGTTACAGCAGAAATAAACATGTTTACAGTCTGCTAAAAAATGGTTTTGTTCTCTATAGCTAATTTCCCCGTTCATGACAACTCTGTGGAGGTGAATTTGTATATAACTCACCCATTTACATTTCATTAAAGCTTAAAGTTAAGTAGATAAATAAAGGAAGGCCACTTTGAGTGACAGGCTGTCTCCCGGTAGTGTCCCTGGCTTCTCATTCAGATCCAGCTCTCACTCCTCCACAGCGCCAGCCTCTCGCCCAAATACAGCCACTTCTGGCTCCCAAAAAAACAAGATGGCGACAGCCAAAATGCCCAGCTCAAGGCTTCAAATGAAGAGTGCACAAACCAATGGGTAGCTATGTCCATTATTTTATACAGTCAATGGATTACGCACGACTAAATCACTATCCAACATCAAAGTACCCAGTAACTTGAGCCAGTTACTTGAACTTTAGGCCCTTTTTTAAAGACCTTTATTATTCTAGTTGACATTGTGCTAACATGCTCCGGATTCCTAATTTTGCGTTTGACTACTACAGGTCTACTACTACACAGCACAAAACAAATGTGTTCTAGCAGAAAAAGGAAATATTTGCATTTTTTACTACCTTAGTCAAATATCCAGACCATAGACCATAAGTTGGATTTCTTGAACACCCTGAATATTATTGCACATTTCCAGAATTCTGTCATTTGTTCAGAAAATAAGAGCAGTAACAGGCTGGCTTTGACCTTAGTGACCTCTCATAGTCTGTCTCTGCTTTCTCCGAAACTCTGAATGATGTCTGTCAAGTCCTTCACCTTCATCTCAGTCCTGACTGGGACATTTCAGCAGACAGTCACAGGCGTAGGCTGTGGCTGCTGTCTGTCCTGTCCAGTAGCAGGGGAGGGGAGCTGCCTCCCCTGGGTGCACCCTTGTGCACCACACAGACCATATGGCCTGGCCTGGCCCCTCTAGATGGGTGAGCTGGTCCATGGACCACCTGAGGCAGCAGGAGCTCTCATAATCACTGGAGACAAGGGCCACTTGACACCAGACTGACAGATGGTGCTCCAGCACTGCTGCCCTGGACTGCTGCTGCCACTGCTGCCACTGCTGTGTGTGTGTGTGTGTGTGTGTTCAGATTGAGAGGCACAATAAGGGCGATGATGTGTCAGGGGTAGTTAAACATGATGGTGGCAGCCCGTCTTCTTTTGTCTCTAGGGCAGCCATAGCCCCGGGCCATGACTGCAGGCAAATTTCATCACATATAAGGAGCAGATCCTAAACAACAAAATAAGTACAACACTGCTGTGTCCCACCTAAGTATAATGTCATATTTTGTTTCACAAACTCAGACTTTTCTGTTGCCAGTTTTGGAGATAATATTTAGATCAAAGTTGTTCAGCAAAGTCATACAGAAACATATTTTTTCTGTTTTTATTTAAGTGTCAACTATGTCATACCAGCAAAATTCACTAAGGACAGTCTGTTGGATTAAACACGAGGTGCCATCAATTGGTGTGTTTTGCTTTTAAAAAAAAAACTGAGTGAAAATGCCAAAAATCTGAGAAAGTCAAAATATTGCAAAAAAAAGTTTTTACGCTCAGAGAGGAGATGGAACAGTTGGTGTACTGATAAAAGGTAAAGAGATCAAATAAATAAATGATGACATGCAGTCATGAGCTACTATTGCTGCCTAGGCCTCTGCAAGCTTAGAGAATTTATGCACTCAGGCCTGTTACCAGAACACAGAGCACAGAGCTGTAATAGTAATCATTCAAAACTCTGTTTTTCTATTGTCCATTGTGCGCTCTGTTGTTATGAAGCTCTTGCAAAAGTTCAGTCAGGAAGACAATACTTTTCATGCTCAAGCTGTAAGTTTCTTTCTCACATTGCCATTCATTTCTTGCACATATGCTCACTCACTATCTCTAGGTGACACTGTCTGGGTAGGTCAATTGAGTCATCAGCTGATTCACAATCAACCAATAGCACAGCAACACACCTTCTCTGTCAGCCTATCATGTTACTGCTCCTCATTTTAAATGTGGTTCTTTCTTTGCCCTAGTTCTTTCTTGCTGCTGCTGTGCATGCCCTCCATCTCCCCATCTCCACCTAGTCTTTATGGATTCATCAGCCACATACGCCTCAGCAGTCAGCAGCCTCAGAGTCAGCAGCCACCACCACTAGTATCTGGACTCCATGGGGGGATTTATCCTGCTGCCGCTCAGATGTCCCTTGATCAAAATATCTCCCTCTGGTGTCCAAGCACCAAAGACTTCTGTTAAATCTTAATCAGCACAAATTATCTGATGATCTGTACACTCATATTCTGTATTAAATATTATCTTTACCTCACTCCTCTGTCTCTCCTGATACATCCACTCTTTAAATATTTCATCTCGTTGTGCCCTCTTCTGCAGTGGCACCTGACTGAAGAATTAGCGCCACCCTCTGTTTATCTCATATTCATGTCATCCTGTGCTAGCTCATTATATATTCAGGTCATAGCTTACTGTTAGCCATCACAGGTTAAAGCATATCATTTGGGTTAAAGCAAATTCATCACATACACGGTGTTGAGTCTGATAGCCTTTGCAGGCTAAGCATCATCGCATTCATGACATTGAGCAGTACAGCCTGTGCAGGCTAAGCATCACATTCATGGCACTGAGCCCATAGCCTTTGCAGGCTAAGCATCATCACAAGGTAAATTTTGTTTCTCTCCATTTATGGTACACCATTGATTTAATAATTAGACCTCAACTATTTCTTTGTCTTGTTCATTTCTGTATTTTATCTCTTAGCAGATTATACCCACTTTATTGATTAATCATGACTTGTTCACCTCAGCTTGGTAAGTAATCATTTTTCGGAGGTATTTAGCTATTCTGGCCATGCTGTCCATTAGCATATTCATTGCAAACAAGGCACCACTGTCTCATAGCCTTTGCAGGCTAAACCACCCATGTCATCTAGTAAAAGATAGAATAAGGAAGACCAAAGCTAAAATTAAAATAATAAATGGGAAATAACATGAATATGATAGCAATAAATAGACAGACAGCTTAGATAAAGTAAGAATATGCTTTCCAATTTTAGGAGGGACTTAACAAAGCTAAGCCTATTTTATAGGCCTCTGCTCGAAAATTGCATTCCCATAATGAAATGAATATATCTCTGCAACCACAAGGTCTATTTGAATACTTTTGGTGTCATGGTAAAGGGAACACTTGTGAGATTTGTTAAGATGTGTAAATATCAGTATATGTGTTATATGTGAAGAGTAAATGCATTTTCAGGATGAGTATCCCTTTGGAATGATGCAGCTGCAGCTCTAAACCTCTGTCACATCATAGTACAATATGTGAACATTAATTCTGCAAAGGTTGATTCTGATAAAGTGAAGCAGAACAATATTAGAGAGGTCTTAGTACAGAAAATTCAGGCGAGCTCTCCAAAATTGCACCATGTTTGCATGTGATTTTTGTCATGTACAATCCTATCTTTCATTTTTTGTTTCTGTAAATCCCTAATGATGTCCATTTTGTTTTTTCCCTATATTTCCATCTCCAAACTGACTGATACACACTTACTACATTTGAAACTGATTTTCTATTCTGTGCTTTGGAGGCACATATCTCCGTGACGGCTTGGCTAATTTGAGTGATTGACACCTCGTTTGATTCGTTAGAGCCAATAAAATGACGCTATACCCACCAAAATGAGATTGACAGCACTGTAAGCCAATCAGAGTCAGCAGAACGCGTTGTGGGGCAATGACGGCTGCTGTGAGCGGTCATTGTTATGCTTCCTCCAGAACCTCTGGCCGGCAAGTTTTTCCACCCGGATTCATTTGAATGACGGACAACATCATGGTTAACGGGAATGAAACATGATTTAACGGCAGAATGCACTTTTCACGGCAAAAACAACAAAGGTAAGAGAGATATTACAAATATATTTTGGCGAAAAGATTTCTGTTGCTGTTCTTCTTGGCCCCTAGCTGTCTGATGCTTTGGGGTAGAGTGCTTTGGCACATATATGTGGGAACAGCAGAGTCTCAGCTTTCATTTGAGATGAACGGCGTGTGTTTTGCATAACGTGTGGTCAAGTTAGAGCCCGAAATATACCGAGTGGGTCGGGATATCGGTGCTGTATGGAGTTGGATTTGTTGTTGTTTATTTAGTAGTTGTTTGAGCTGTGTTTGGGGCATGGTTTTTACAGCCTTGTAGCCCAGGTTCTGCTGTTTAATTTGATGTGCAACATCACTATATTCTTCCTGATCCATGTATTGTTTCACACTGTGCTTGCAAAGTCCCCAAATGGGGGACTTTCGGGCTTAAACCAGTGACTCAGACAGTCTTATATCCTCAGGCAGGTTATTCCAGAGCCTCGGGGCCCTGGTGGCAAAAGCTCTGTCTCCTTTAGTCTTCAGCATGGACTCTGGGACAACAGAACACCTCTGCCCGAGGATCTCTAACTACGCAGAGGTTCATTAGGGACTAGAAGGTCTGAAATGTATTCTGGAGCCAGGCCATGATGAGCCCCAAAAGTAATTAATAAGTCAATAACAAAAAGTCAATCCTAAAACCAACAGGGAGCCAATGTAAAGAGGCTAAAGCTGGTGTGATGTGGTTGTGCATCTTGGTTTTGGTCAAGAGCCTTGCAGCTGAGTTCTTAACAGCCTGTAGTCATTGCAAGGTGATTTGATTAAGACAGGAAAAAAGCCTGTTGGAATAATTAAGACAAGAAGAGATAAAAGCATGTATAACAGTTTCTGTATCTCTAAAAGTTAAAATAGATCTTATTTTGGCAATATTTCTGAGGTGATAAAAACATGATTGAACAAACTTAGTGACATGCTGTTCAAAACATTAATATTACTAATTACTATCAGACATGACACCAAGATTTCTTGCAATAGGCTTTATGTGTTGTGACAGTTAACCAGTAGATGCCAGTATTTGTTTTGTGATATGCTGCGAACCAAATACAAGGATCTCTGTTTAATTAGAATTGAGCTGAAGAAAACTGAACGACATCCAATTTTTGATATCATATAGACAATCCTGTGGAGAACTCAATTTGCTCTGCACAATGTTACCCTCAAAATGTATTTGCTTTTTCAAATCAGTTGTATAAAAATGTAATTTCTAAGAGACAGGGTTGGTTAGAGTCTTCTCTAATTTTTACCAAAATGTTTTTGTTGCCTAAACCGAACCACAGACAGGAGGCCGGACAGGAATTAGTTAGTTAGTAGCAACGGTCATTACACAGTTGCTATGTAACCCAGCATTGCTGGGGACGCTGCCCTGCAACACTGCAGCTGTCAAACAACTTCCGAGGGAAAAACAAACAGAAGTGGCTGATTTTAACATTTCTTTTAACTTATTTGGAGAGTAGCTACAAGGATTTTGAGGAATGGGATGCCGCTGAAGAAAAAGAAATGGAGAAGGAAAGAAAAAAATCAAGTGAAAAATGGCACAAGGAACTGACACCTGAAGAGCTTCAAGTGATAGAGGAGGAGAAAGATGAGATAAATACAAAAAAGACAACAAAATGGGCTACTATACTGTACTGTAGCTACTACTACTATACTGACGGACTGTCTCTGCCAAAAACAAAAGAACACGGATTTGAATACACACTCGGCAGTCATGCTTAATGACATTTTATGTGAGTTTTATGCCTCAGATCAGTCCACTAAGCCTGAGTGAGTACAAAACTTTCACCAAAAGTTGTTGAATCCGGTCGGTTTTAATGCACTTTGCGGAGGCAGACAACATTATTTATTTAACTGATAATTAGCCGTGTAATAAGCGGGATAATGTATAATGAGAAGACTTAGAGAAGACTCTAACCAACCCTCATTATACATTATCCCTTACATAATCCAGGCAGCGATTATGTTCCCACTACAATGTAATTATGACAACAGTTTAATGATATACAAATGTAATTTCTAGGAGACAGGGCTGTTTTTGCCTGCATGTTCTATGGATAGAAGCAATTAGATACGGTCAAAAATAGCACAAAATGCTGCCTACAGTTCAAACTATTGAACTATCTGGATTACGCATTACAATGTATTTTCCACCTGTAAAGCTTCTCCAGTTTTCTAGGAAGAAAATATTGTTCTTCAGATTGTATGGGATATGAACTTGAGGTGTACACAAAAGTGGACCAACTTGGCCAATCACTGCATCTCAGTGTTGGACAAAGTGAGTTCTCCAAAAGTCCATTCCAAAGGGGATGTGTCAGACACTGCTGATTTACCATGTGGTGTCCCCCGGGGTTTGGTCTTATTCTCCAAATTCTGTCACTAGGACAGATTATTAGCAGTTTTAGCAGCATCACCTATGATTTGTAGGCTGATGACATCCAGTTATGCTTTTCATTTAAACCTGATGAGCTTAAAAACTCTCTGTACTGAACCACTGTTTAAATCCAAATATAAACTGGATGGCAAATAATTTTCTGCAGTTAAATGCAGATGACACTGGGCTCTTGAGTACTGATGCTGATAACTGTCACTAAGCAATATGGTAGAACCTTAGTGCCTCGTCTTCATCTTCCAGGTTCAGGAAGCTGTTCTCAGTCCTTGTCTCTGTTCTTGTAACAGTTGCACTACTATAATGCATAAAGATGGCATTTTGAGTTTTGTATTTCCTGTCCTGAAGAATGTTCAGGATTTCTGTTGTGATAAGTATATTTTATATGTATATTTTTATATGTATCATCCTATTTGGTTTATACCTAGTATGTAGATATTTTTTTAGATATTTTTACCCAACCATCTGTATGTGCTGGCAAAACATAACCATGTGTTTGTTGTTGGAAAAAAACATGTTGTACTGACAAAGTGCGGTTATTTTGAAAGAGACTGTATGCAAACTGTACATTTCCTGTCAAAATGGAAGTGTATTTTGAAAACAGACAATGCATATAACAGGCTGAAGTTGACACGGTGTCCCAGAACATCAATAGGTAACAGACCCAGGGTACCTTGCATGTCATATCTCGATGAGGAAAGTCCATGACCAAATGTCAATATATGATGAGGTCAGACTGAGAATGTGTTGCACATGCAGCACTTCAATCTAAAAGAATAAGAAAAGCAACTTTATCTTCATCAACAGTACTTCTTAGGAAATTTACCTTAAAGATACGCCATACATAATTTATACAAAATATCAGGTCTCAGTGCTGCACTCATTGGTTCCATGTCACACACCACTGTAGAAAATATATGGTGAAAAATATTATTTCTTTGTTCTACTGTCAAGAGGGGGTTGAGGAAATCATTTATAATACAGATAATTCTTATGTGTCAGAAAGCAAGCTATTGTTAAGGTATCAGTGAGCATGTGACTTCACTGCTGTAGCAATCACACTGAATCTAACATTATGCCTGACTGAGTGAATGAGGCTGGTTGCCAAAAAAAGACTTTGTTCCTAAGCATGAGAGGAGTCCACAGCAGTGAGTCTGATCTCCAAAGTGATGAATGAACCCAAAATGTTGGACTGCATTGTGAATGGTGTTAGTATTCACCCACCTCCAATTATATACATGAAGAAGAAAGAAGATAGGAGTATCTCTTGATGTAATGCAATCCATTTTAACAGTAGCACCATCAACAGCCTCCAAAACCATAGCGCCTCATTAACCCCTCTGTAACACAGTGTTAACTAAAACAGAATATTATAAACTTTACAAAGACATCATTTATTGCAGGGCTGTTGTATCAAACTGTATTAGATTGTGCAGGTTTTATAATGCAGCAGAATGCTTACAAAGTGAAACAACATGGTCTCTGGAACCCTGACAACCCCCTCTATACATATACATTTTTGTGGTGTTGATGCATGCGGTCATTTAGGCAAAAAGATCCAAACTACCATCAAACACCCTCTGTTGTAGAAACTAAATAGATCCTAAGGAAGAAAGCTGGGGTTTAGAAAGAAAGTTGGTGACCACCTTTTTGGTACCTGTTATCTCTGACTGGGGTTTTAGACTTTGTCAAGCCAGCTAATGCAAAAAACGCTTGACTCTGTTAAATCAGTCCCTTCTCATTCTGAAATCATTGAAAACCACTGCTTTGTCAGTGATTTCGGCATCAGACACCTAGCGCCAATTGCTACCTTTCTCTGCAGTATAATACGTGACCGGTCAGAGTTAGTATGTAATGTGGCCGGACTTAACCTTTCATGTTGTAATGATACGCTGTGGGTCAGCTGGTTCGGCATCTGCCGCGGCAATGATACACTGCTGGACAGCGTCAGGTTGAAACGCTACAATTAACAATGCAATATATGAAGCTGCAAAGTCCCTATATGGGATTGGTGGGTGGGTGGGTGGATCATGGATGGATCCAACAGACCTTGGACTTTCCCACCCACTGTTTGTTTAGCATATGCCAAACCAAGATGTTATTTTTTTTCTAACCCTAACCACGTGCTTTTATTGCCTAAACCCAATCGTGCTTTTGTTGACATCCTGGCATTGGTAGTGCATCCAGTAATGTCAAGAGCAGACACATAAGGATACGTAGTGTGTAATATGTAGACATGAACGGCCACTGACAAACCAGTAATAAGTGATGACTTGGGATGAGAACATGTTGATTAAATGTGTATCACACTACATTCCACGTGTTAAGTCTGCATAAGTTACCATGGTGATCTAGCCAGATTAAAATAGAGTCACAGAAGCCACAGTCCGGTGAAAACAAAAATAGGCATAATAGGAGAGGAATTCAATTTTCCCTCACCAGTCACTAAAGACCAACTTATCTGCCTGAATCTAACATCATTCTAAGTCAACACTAATGCGTAGCCGTGCCAACATAACTGTTTGCCAGGCTTTTAAGTGCAGAGCAGAGCAAACTAAAAACAAACTACGATGTCAGGCAACACTGAAAAGACATGTTCATTTAGAACAGCCTCGATAGCAGCATCTGTCTTGCCCAAAGCACTTGCCATTGTTGTTATCACATCTCGCTGGTTCTGGCCAAGCGGCACCCTCCAGGGCTGAAAAATCAAGCCTTCTTTGAAAGAGATCTTTGAAAGGCCACTTGCGGCTGGACCCAGAAACAAGCTGATTCCCATACCACCATGTTAAAATGCCCAAATTTACTGCAATTATAAACATGTTTACAGCCTCCTACTACTACTACAAAAAAAAACTTTTGTCTGTATGGCTAATTTGCCCCATCATGACAACTATACAGGGGTGTGATTTTTTATATAACTCACCATTTACAATTTCTTAAGGCTTAAAGTTATGCATCATTAAGGACAGGCTGTTTCGAGTGACAGACTGTCTGCAGATAGTGTCCTCGACTCAGTCAGATCCACCCTTCGCTCCTCCACAGTGCTGGCCTTTCTCCCAAATATGATCGCTTATGGCTCCAAAAAACCAAGATGACAATGGCCACTCTCGAGGAGTCAAAACGGGAGTCCAAAAACCATTTGATGACATCACAGTAGGTATCACCAGTATTTTTACAGTCTGAGGTTTTGGCACACTGCTTGACAGCGCTTGACAACAGCTTGACAACAACATCAGTCCCGCCCATAGCGCTGATTGGCTGATTGAGTCCCATCACAACACTCATTGGTTTTTTTTTTTTTATTTTAACCAAGAAAATGCCATTTCATGTCACTGTGCCAGATGAATCCATCAACTTGTACAATTGGAGTGGATAGATTCAAAGATCTGAACCCAGGGAAGGGTTTTAGGTTCATCATTCATTGTCTATCACAGTCTCAACAAAAAGTTTCAGCATGCTTTGGTCTGCAATACACCACTGTCACTCTCACTCTTTGACACCTGCCCTGAAGCCGGCTCATATTAGGCAAGGCCCGCCCTATTGACACTGACTAATCAATCAAGATAACAAGCCATGTACCTTATGGAGGAAGGTAACATTTCATGGGTAAGGGTGAGCAGTAAGAGTTTGTGAAGTAAGAGAGTATTTGGGGGATGACGTTGAGTGACATGCACACTAGGTTAGTTGGCAGATTGGTTTAGTACCTCCATAATCACACCCAAAAGAATTCAAATCCTCATCAAATTGATTAATATAACAATAATACACAACATTTATTACATAACAACGAAGATATATACAAAGATGATCATTGGTAGCTTAGAAAAGAAAGATGTAACCCATCATCAGTTAACTTTTTAGATTCGTCTTAATGCATCTTTGTGTTTATGTTTTGACAGTTTTACCAAATAGTCATTCTCCGCCGAATCAAAAAGGACATTCAATACTGCATCTCAGTGTGAACAATGAGCTCGCTCTGTCAAAGCTCAACGTTATGTTTACATGTCTAGACATTGCCTCTATTGGTCAGATCTCTGTGAATCAATATTTCATCACTGTAACAACCAAACAGTCATAAGCTTGACAGGTTGGATAATTACTCACAGCAGCTAAACTGAGGAGTAAACACACTGCAATATTCTCCATGTAAGAGAGGCTGCGAAGGAGTCTGTTGTTAAGAGAGATGCTGACTTCTTAGTCTGATGGGTGGCATCATGACATAAAATGGACTCCAATCTGTTTTGCTCATCAGATTAGAAGAGATTTACTCAGCCAGTAAATGGAGAGGATGGACGGATACAGAGAGTGTGTTTAAGCAGGTTGGGAATGGGGGTGGGGGGTTGTAGCTGTGTTTGCTCTCTGGTGCCACAGTCTATCAAAGCTTTTCTGTGCTCAGGTTGTCTGTCTGAGCCTCATGCATGGTGGTCAGGTTAAAAGACTGACTGCAACACCCTCCTCTTAGCCTGGAATCCACACGCAAGTCAGAGCTGGCCTAACAAGAGTTAGACCAATTCCCAGATTGTATGTCTGAGTAACAAACTTCCATATAAAATACCTTAACAACACCAAAAAAGATGTTTTATTATATGACATATAATAAAGACTATAATGGAACTAGATGTTACTCGGCTTGATGCACTCTTAGTGCAAATTTTTTTTTTTTTAAAAAACTCCTTCCAGAAATCATGATTCACTCTCAAGATAATCCACAGACCTGGTTGTGAGAAGTTTCATGTAGGAACTGTTTTCTCTCTACCAAAGTCCACCACCTAAGCATATCACCAAGCAGAAGGAAGCCTCGCCTCACTCAGGTAGCCAGGCCTGGCATCCTGTTGCACGGAGCCAATCATGCACTGACAGCTCATAGTTCTGCGTTTGTGTCAGTTCATTTTTTTTTTTTTAAATTATTTTTTTTAGATATTTTTTGGGGCATTTTTTGCCTTTAATTGATAGGACAGTTAAGTGTGAAAGGGGGAGAGAGAGGGGGATGACATGCAGCAAAGGGCCACAGGCTGGACTCGAACCCGGGCCGCTGCGGCAACAGCCTTGTAATTGGGGTGTCTGCTCTACCACTAAGCCACTGACGCCCCGTGTCAGTTCATTTAGGGCAACATACTGTATATACACAGGCATTATTATTATTTATTATTATTATTTCATCATTTGTGCGTTGTTTGATCAGTAGCAGTGTAATGGGGAAGCCACAACCAGGGCAGTAATTTCACCTGGGGCCTCTCTGTCTGGCCTCGCCTCAATCTTCCTCTGAAAATTGTATGCCCATTGGCCACTGTGGCCTTGATGCCCTACTCTGTCTTTTTTTTTTTTTTTTTTGCCTTGCCCTGCCGGTCTACCCTCTCCTGTCAAATCCACCTCAGCCTTGGCATGTGAGTACATGTACTCGATTGATCAACAGTTAGGTGCATTCATAAATAGTCACTGCCACGGCCAGAATACGCTCTGACACAAACTGGACCATCTGGAGCGCTGGAATATACTGTTATTCAGAGCACCACACTCTCTCTCTGGCAGAATGTACTCTGGGCACTCTGTCTGAGGAGTGAGAGCAGTGAATGTGAAACTTAGACATTTGTTAATTCATACAGAAATAGTATGGAGGACCGGAACTCCCAAAATTAAAAATGAATACATAAATAATAACAATAAGCTGGCACGTATTGTTACCTTAGCACAACTTACCTCATATTGAACAATTTCTCCAAATTTGCAGCCTCCACACGCAGCGATTGTTAGCCAAAGCGAAAGCTGGATGTACTTCTCACTCCGACCAGTCCTACAAGAAACCAGTGCTTGCAAGAGGTTCCTAGGTACGTATTGAATATGCACAAACTGGCATTGGGGGAATACATACGTTATCTCGGCTGCAGTCTGAATGGAAGCGGTATGATGGGAATTCGCGACAGTCGGCGAGGAATCAAGCAGGAAATCTGCGCGAGCAACATGGTATCTGAGTGCGAGCAACATGGTATCTGAGTGTGAGCACACAGTTTGAGCAGAAAAAGAGTAGATCTAAGCACAAGCAGAGGCTATTTGAGTGTGAGGGCAGGGTGTTGAGGGACAATATTACAAAATCTGAAAGTGAAATCAATAAATAATGCTCTCAAACTGATAGACCACTCTCTTGAATAAAGATAGGGATAAAGCTCCAAGCTCCATATGGCCCCAGCCATCACAGTCCTCTGAGGTTTCCACTAAGCTGGCTGTGGGGGGCAAGGCATGTATAGTCGATCCATGCACTCAGGTGTCGATCAACCAATAGGCGAAAAGTTCACCCATGACACACTTTGGACAGCCCCCTCATTTGCATTTACATTTCTTCATGTGGCAGGGTAAGAAAAGTAAATGCAAATGACGGGGCTGTCCAAAGTGTGTCACCCCATGACACACTTTGGACAGCCCCGTCATTTGCATTTACATTTCTTCATGCCTTTCTGCATGCATGAAGAAATGTAAATGTGAAAAGAATTCAGGAAGGAATGTAAATGTATAAATTGTATTAAATGTCTGAAGGAATGTAAATGTACAAAGAATCTGTGAATGTGTATAAAATGAAAAGATGCATTTTATCAGTTAATTAATGCCTACATTTATTTTTTTATGCATTTTTGGTGCAATTTAATGGCATATGAATTTATTTATTGACTCATTTATTTATTTATGTATTTATTTTTAATTTTGGCAGTTCCGGTCCTCCATAAAATAGAACACTCTATTTCTTTGAACATAAGCACTCTCATTTTAGCATACAGTGTCAGATTGAATTTAATTCAACATATGTGGTGTGACCAATGAAAATTAAACTGTGAAAGAGATCTTGTTTTGAAGTTTCTGACAGGTCGATCTGCACTGCGCTCTAATGGGTGACTGCTGGTAACTATGATGAGGAAGCCAATGAGCCCCACACACAAGCATTATTTTTCCTAAAGGACCTCATAAAGAAGGCTTAAAGACTGTGATGTAATGATATCTAAGTCTTTGTACAGACTGTGTTGCAAACCTCTTAGCGAAAGCACCTACCTGCAACAAATTATAGTTAAGCGTGCTTTATACAGTTCAATGGTGTTCATTATGTCTTCAGTTTCTGATCTCACTTTAGTTGTTCTTTTATCTCAGACATGTATTAAGGTGTAACATATCTTTTTAGGGACGAGGGGGCAAACATGCTAGGGCTGTAGTCTCCTGGTCAACTAGTCGATTATTTGGTCGCTATGCTCTCATCCGACCAAATTCTCATTAGCCGAATAATCGCCGTGTTGCTTTCATAAGGAGAAAATTGCTACATCAATAGCTTTTCAGGATTACTCCATTATTTCCTGCAGTGGGGGGACAGGCTAAGTTACCTGTGAAAATAGGGGTAAATTGTGAAGACAGTAAAGCCTCCACCTAAATAGCATTTTAAGTCGTGTGTGTGATTTATCCTTCAGGGATTTATACTTCAGGATTTATCCTGGCTTCATAGGAGCAGAGGAAATCTCTGCTCGTCGCTAGGCTAATGTATACCATGTAAAATGCCATAGGCTGGCACTAATAACGTTAGCATGTCGTATTTGCTTTGAAAACGTGTTTAGTATAAGACAGTTGTTTTGTCGGTGAATGTTGTGAGTTGTAATGGAGCCACATTGAGTGCTGTTACCTTTGTTAGATGCTGCTGTTGTCTCTGATTTTATATGAGAAGAGGAAAAGATGGCTAGACGCTAGGCTAAATTATACAATCATTGAGTGACAAGATGGCGGCACCGAGTAACGGCAGGTTCGCTGCTCTGAGAGATTTTGGAGAAACCGAAGAAAATACGGACGATATCAATGAAAGTATTCAAGAATCGATAGCTGATGCAGTTACCAAGGCAGTTGCTGACGGAACGAGTGCTTTGGCTGACGGATTGAGTAAGAAGAAGCCGACTACGTGCAGCGCTCACAACACAAGGCAGTCAGCATCAAAGGAGGGTGCTGGCAAGGACCTGAGCATGGGCGACTTAATTAAAGAAATCGTCCCGAAAGTTATAGATGCGCTGACTCCGTTAATAAGTTCGGCAGCTGTAAATTACTCTACTAAACTCTTGCTCCAAGAGTGGGGAAAACACATGGACATGATCAGAAGAGGACAAGAATCAGCTGTGAAAGCAGCGACCAAAGCTGCGATGGAGATAAGTAAATTGAAGTTTGAGTGTGACAAAGTTGAGCAAACTACTCGCAAGACAAACATTATCATTAGAGGAATCCCGTTAACAAACGGTGAGAACACAAAGAATGTAGTAGTTGATCTGGCAGCCGAGATGGGAGTGGAGATGAAAGAGCAGGACATCAGCGTAAGCTACCATCTGCCAGGGAAACGTGGAGTGTGAGTGCACGAGGCTGAAGATCAACACCGCAGCAGAAACATTTTCGTCAAGTTTGTCAGGTATGAAACCAAACTTCAAATTATGAGAAACAAAAACGTCTAAGGAGTATTGATGGGAAAAACAGAGTCTTTATTGAGGAAGACCTTACGCCTTTGAGAGGAAAGATCCTGAGACAAGTGAGGATGGATCCAGAGATTAAAAGAGCCTGGACAATGGACGGTAACATCTGTTGCATCATTAAGGACAACGATCAAGAGGTGAAGAAAACCATCTACTCCGGTGATGAGCTAATGTCCAAACTGGGATGGCCTGCAGAAAAAGCCCAAAGTGTCAGGATTTATGTAGACTTCCCCTCGGCCAGCGCTGACCCCTCACTACATGCAACTTGTATCAAGGATGTAACTTGTAAAAATCCTTCCGGTCGATTTAAGACTAAACAGGAGACAGATATCAAATTCCTTGGACTAAATGTGTGTGGATTACGTGCTAAATTTCAACTTGGGATTCTTACAGAATACATTAAAGACTATGACTTTATTTGTTTAACAGAGACCAAAACAGATCATATCTGTAAATCAGACTGTGATGGATTTACTCCTTTCGTGCTAGAAAAGAAGAAATCAAGTTATAAACATGGTGGTATACATGGGGTATGTCTATTAGTTAAAAATGAGTTTGCAAATTATGTTCAGGAGATAAAAGACACTACTTCTGATGCCATCCTGTGGACTAAAGTGGCCAAAGCAGCTTTTGGGTTTGAATTCATCTTGGGAACAGTTTATGTGCCACATGAAGGATCTATTTTTTTCAACAAGGACTATTTTGGAAATGTTTCCCAAGATATTTCATTTATGAACAGTAAATACAGTTTACCAATAGTGATGTTGGGTGATTTCAATTCAAGAACTGGTACTCTGAGTGACTCTTTAAATGTAGGTGACGTAGGAACGAATATTAGAAATGGGCTGTCTTTTGATGGTGAAATGCTTTTAAACAGTGACATAAATGATTTTTCTTTGATGGATCTACAGAGGGTCAGTGAAGATTTAATGACTAATAATAACAGTCACAGCCTAATTGACTTATGTCAAAGTTCAGAGTTGAAGATTGTAAATGGAAGATTTGGGTCTGATAAAGGCATTGGGCGTTACACCTGTTTTAACTATAATGGTAACAGCGTTATTGACTATGCCATAGTGTCAGCTTGTTTGTTAGCACAGATCATCTATTTTTGTGTTGATCCCTTGGACAAATGTTTGTCAGATGTCCACTGCCCTATTAGTTTAACTATAAGAGCTAATAACTTGGGTACTCATAAGTGTGAAACTCTTACAGATACTGCTTATTATGATCCTGAAAAAGAGAATAGACACATGGCCCATTTAATGTTTAAACACCGATGGAAATCTGAGCTAAAAGCCACATACCAAGAATCCTTTAATTTAGAAGTTATAAAAATGTATGATTCAATGATTGATGCGATTAATATTTCCAATACAAATCTGGCTGAAATAAATAACATTAGTAAAGGTATATGTGACATTATGGTAGATCCTGCTAAAAGTTTGGGTTTATGTAAGGTATATGGTCAGGATCTGTACAAATTTGGTAGAACGTCAAAAAAACTACAGAAGAGAAAACCCTGGTTTAATGCTGAATGTGTTGAGGCCTGTAGAAAATATTTTAAATCCATGAATATATTTAAATTTAACTGCTCTGCTCAATGTAAAGTTGAAATAAAATGTATAGCTAGAAAGTATAAATCCATCATAAGGAAATATTCAAGGCAGTTCTATGGTTCTTTACATAGGAAACTTCGTACACTTAAGAAATCTAAAAGTAATGAATATTGGTCTATTCTAAATGCAGGTAAACCATCTGGAAGATTAGGAAATGTATCTATAGAAACCTTTGCTGAATATTTTAAAAAACTCAGCCAAAAATCGAGTGATAATTGTACACCAGAAAACTAGCAATTTGACCTCAGACAAGTCACCTCTCCTACAAATGAATACATAAATGATTTGTTTACTTTGGAAGAAATACAGTGAATGGAAAAAAAAATTAAAAAATAAAAAAGCAAATGGTATCGATGAAGTTATAAATGAATATATAAAGAACTCCCCTTTGGAAATGCTGAACATTTTAGTAAAATTCTTTAATTTGGTACTGATAACAGGTATAGTCCCCACTGACTGGTGTTTAGGAGTGATAAAACCATTATACAAAAACAAGGGACCAGTAGACGATCCTGAAAATTACAGAGGTACTACTTTACTTAGTTGTATTGGTAAGCTTTTTACGGCTGTAATAAATTACAGACTAACTGCTTATATAGAGTCTGAAAGAATTCTTGGAGAAGAGCAGGCAGGGTTCAGGAAAGGCTTTTCAACCCTTGACCATATTTTTGTTCTTCACTCACTGGTTGAATGGTACTTGTATAAGAAAAAAAGACTGTATTGTGCTTTTGTTGATTATAAAAAAGCATTTGATTTGGTAGATAGGTCATCACTATGGTTTAAATTAGTTGCACTTGGTATAAACGGAAGAGTATTAAATGTGATACATAATATTTATGAGAATGCCAAATCTTGTGTTAGAGCTGGTTATGATTTATCTGAACAATTACAAAGTAACCCTTTATGTGATAGTTATAAATTGTTTAAAACTGATTTCACTTTTGAACCTTATCTGATTATGTTAAGACCTGCCGAAAGAGTTTGTTTGTCTAAGTTTCGGTGTGGAAATCATAAGTTACCTATCTCTGAGCGCAGGTATGATCATGAAAATGTCCCCTGGAAATGTACTCTTTGTTTGACTGGCAATCAAGGAGACGAATATCATTATGTAGAGAGAAGAGAGTTGGTTGGACAGTTCTATAGAGCAAATCCAAATATTTATAAGTTTCAAAAGTTAATGTCATCTCGAAAAGTAAAGGTCTTGTCAAATTTGTTGAAACTTTTAAAGAAAATCTTGAATAGTTTCTCTTGATTTGCTTTGACCTGTATGCATGTGCACAAATTCTGTTTTATTTATTTTGCTGTGCATTGGCTGCCGCCTGTCCTGATTTGTTAATGTTATTTTTTGTTGTCTGCCCCTTATACCCCGGGGAGGGGTCAAAAGGAAAAAATGAAATGAAATGAAAAATACAATGTAAAATGCCATAGACTTGTGATAATAGATTAGCATGTTGTATTGGTGGGGGAAATGTGTCCAGATAAAGACAAGTGTTTGTCTGTCAGTTCTGTGATTTATAGTGAAGCCAGTTTGCGTACTTGTGTTTGAAACATAGACTGTATTTGTACCTATTAAGCCATAGGCCTATTTAATGTGAGTTTTGAATCAACTATATGAATAAAGTTTGATTTGAACTAAACTTTACAGCACTTAACACAGTGCTCCACCGCCGACTAGTATTTTGGAGGTGTAACTGCAGAGTGACACAGATTTTTTTTTTCCCACGACTAATTGATTAGTTGAAGATTATGTGCGACTTTAGTCAACCAAGATTTTCTTTGGTTGACTACAGCCCTAATACATGCTCTCCCACACCTGGCATCGTCCTGGAAGGCTGTGGATGGACAAGAGGCGTAATTGTCCTGTCAACACTGTTGGTCAGGCCTCCCTGACATCAGCTGATTGACAGATCAGCTGATAAAGACACGTCACAACCACTACCAAGTGACACTTCTGAGGAAGGCGGAAGTTTCTGCTAAAACATGTCAAGAAGCCTGAAAAGGTATGTAACACCTTAATACATGTTTGAGAGGCCACTGACAAAACGGCAACATGTGACAATTTGTTATGGGAATGTGTTGGGCTGAATTGCTCCGATGTTTCCTCTAATTCTAATGCTAGCCATTTTGATGTGCACCACTCTTTCACCAGTCAACCTAGCTCAAGAAGTGCTGGAGAAAGCAGAGAGCAGCGCAAAACTTATTGTATGCAAATTTCTCAATGAGGGAGAAAAAGTAGATCTGCTTTCAGCCCATTTCCAGATTTTCTTTGATGTAGACAAACCATGTTAAAAAAATATATATATTAGCATAAGTAAAAGTATTTTACTTAAAATGTGTCTGGAGCAGGACTTTAAGTTTAGGTCAATGGAACAGCAGACAAAATCTTTCCTAAAATGCCAAAAAAAGAGTTTGGCATTTCAAAAGGAACCCTTCTCCAGCAGCAGCAGGTTTGCTAACCCAGCTCATACATGTCCAGCACAGGTTTTTCTACTACCTCTACACTCCTCCTGTGGGGACTCAGTAGACAATCGCACCATATGATGTCATATACACTGCAGTACCAGATTATCTTCAGTATTCTAAAATAAGACAGATAGAAAAACAAGAAATTACTTTCAAAAGAGAATTCATCATGTGTAGCAACTGTCATTTGCTGAGTGTGAAAAAATGCAACCTTGTAATTTATTTCAATTAAATTAAAAAAAAAAAAAGTTTTACTTGGCATTGGTGTTTTCACTAAACATCCAGATAGCACAACAACTGTTTAATTTCCTTGTTCTTGGTATTTTTTTTGTATTTTAGAATATTGTACTTAAAAGAAAATGGACATAATATAGGAATTAGTGATGTTAAACCTGTACTATGGCAGATATCGTTGTGAAAACTTCCATTCCCCTTCTTAAAACTGGGTCTGTCTGGTAATGTAAGCAAAAAGGTTGCTGAAAGTTAGTCTTGTGTTTTTTCAGTTGGTAAAGACTTGTTGTAATGAGTCAACAGAAGTCTTTGGCGCTTGGACACCAGAGGGAGATATTTTGCGATCGACGGACATCTGAGTGGCAGCAGGATAAATCCCCCCATGGAGTCCAGACACTGGTGGTGGTGGTGGTGGTGGTGGCTGATGACTCTGAGGCTACCGACTGCTGAGGCATATTAGGGTGATGAATCCATAAATACTGGGTGGTGATGGGGAGGTGGTGGGCACCACGCCGGCAGCAAGAAAGGACTACGGCAGAGAAAGAACCATATTTAAAATGAGGAGCAGTAAGATGATAGGCTGACAGAGAAGGTGTGTAGCTGTGCTATTGGTTGTTTGTGAATCAGCTGATGACTCAATTGACCTTCGCAGACAATGACACCTAAAGATAGCGAGTGAGCATGCGTGCAAGGAGTGCATGGCATGGGGAGAAAGAACTTAGAGCTTGAGCCATAAACGTATCGTCTTCCTGACTGAACTTTCGCTCGAGCTTCATCAGGCTACATCCACACTGATTTTTTTTTTTTAAATTTTAAAACACAAAGCTTTTGCTAGGTTTATGTCTAACATCCACAAAGGGTGACACAGGAGTGGATTTTCAGTCCCGTCCCATCCCACTCCCACAAAAGTAATCCCATCCCGTCCCAATCCCATGAAAAAGGAAAAAAAAAATCCTGTCCCGTCCCAATCCCACAAGAATGACTCCCGTCCCATCCCGCTCCCGTGTTGTGTTTCAGTTACAGTATAAAAAATATATATATCTATAGTACATGGATCACACAATGCCTACCTTAGTTGAATATAAACCCAAATATGACATCTAATGTTGTGTTTTGATGTTTATTGCCTAATTATTTTAACATTGACTCCATCTTGATGCTGTTCAGAATGACATACACATTTGATTTCTGATGTGGTCAGACAACATGTCATAAGAACCAGTTCTGAGAGAGAAAAATGTAGTTAAAGTATTGCAGTAGGGGGGTGTCGGTAGCTTAGTGGATAGTGCTGGCGCCCCATGTATAGAGGCGATGCCTCACTGCAGCAGTCGCGAGTTCAACTCCGGCTTGCAACCCTTTGCTGCATGTCGTCCCCCCACTCTCTCTGTCTCCCCATTTCACACTGTCCTGTATATTAAAGGCAAAAAGCCCAAAAATAATCTTAAAAAAGTATTGCAGTAGAAGTAGTGTTTGGTTCCTCTGACTGATATTATTATATATGGCATCATTAGATTATTAATACTGAAGCATCAGTGTTAGAGCAGCATGTTACTGTTGTAGCAGGTGTGCAGTTAAGTTGGTTGTATTCACTCTTTTTGTTGAGATGGTTTTAGAACAAACCCGGCACACCAGCTCGTCCAAATTACTGGGCTGCCCTCTGTCATTTGGTTTAAAGAGTAACTAAACCCTAAAACCATTTTTTTCAACTGATAATCATTGTTTCTGGTTGTATAGTAGTGTTACTGACTGATCCTGCTCAAAATCTTGACAGTTTAGTGCAAACTGTTGAAAATCTATATTTTATTTTAAAAATGTGCTATGGAGTGCCCTCTACAGCTTGAAACCTGGTTACTACATTTGAATTTACATTACATTACATTGGAAGCGAATGATTCTTTTTTGAGGTGAATGACGTCACTAACCGTCCACGCTAAACCTGCCCTCATCCCTGTACTCCTCCTCTCCTTACTATAAAACCATTCTGTCCGCAGTTATCAAACTGCTAGCGAGTAGGTTGGATCAGAGCAGAGAGAATAGCTAGTAATTTGTCGAACTGTATTGTTAGCATAGTGTATTTTAGTGTAGGTTTACAGTTAGTAGTGTGTTTATAGTATTTAGGTTAGTTGGTCAAGGAGAGGCGCCGAGGCTCGGAGTATATGTGCGGGGCGGCAAGGGAGAAATGTGGAGGGCAGCTGCGCGGTGAGAGAGCCGAGCCTCGGGGGTATATGTGCGGGGCCGCGAGGGAGGGAGGGGTGGATGGATGGATGCAGTGGGCTGCTGCGCGGTGAGCCCAGGCTCCCAGAGAGGGAGAAATAGAACCAAGCAGGATAAAATAAGTCAAGCTGTGGAGAAGGGGACCGACTGAGCTCCAGCCGCCTTCCTTTCTGCCCATGTGACATAGTAAGGGGGGGTTTTCCAAGCCACCATCGGCACAATGAAAATAAGTCTAAGTGTGGAGGAGAGGGACCGGGTAAAGAGGCCGACCTCCGGGGAAGCCCTCTCCCCTCTCCCCACAGCGAGGGACCATTCTCCAAGGTACCAGTGCTGGGCTGGGTGACAATAAGCCAAAGTGTGGAGGAGAGGGACTGGGTAAAGAGGCCTGACCTCCGGGGAAGCCCTCTCTCCTCTCCCCGCAGCGAGGGACAATCTTCACTCCACCCCCTTTCTCAGCCGCTCGCCTGGAGGATCAGGATTGCATCCAAACGCCACTTAATTTTTGTGTTGAATTTTTGCCATAGATGCATAGGCCTACACTACACCATTGCCTGATGTGCACCTCCACAGAAATGTAATTACATATCACTGTGACACAGACATGACAACTGTGATTGGTCAGCTTGGTAGTGTCGCATGCAAAGATTACATAATGAACAGAATGTGAATCGGAGGACACAGATTACAAAACAGTTTGTACAAATTGTGAGTCCAAGGATACATATTACAAAATCATTTTCGAGGATTTACACACTGAGTTGTTTTTTTTCTTTCTATCATGACCTCAGAGGGGCTCTATAAAAGTAGTAGCCTATGCTGTTTCTGACTTATACGACGAGTCACATTCATCCATTTACACACACATTCAAACACTGGTGGCCGAGGATACCATACAAGGTGCCACCTGCTACTCAGTTTTTAACCCACACACACACTGATGGAACAGCCATCGGGAGCAATTTGGGGTTCGGTATCTTGGTCAAGGACACTTCACTGTGTGGGCTGGAGAAGCCGGGGATCGAGCTGTCGATCTTCCGACCGGTGGACGACCTGCTCTGCTTCTGAGCCACAGCTGTCCATAGCTCTACCAATCCATGTAAAAACACTGAGTGCATATATTACCTTTATGTACAGTATGTAATTACTAAGGCTTTAACTAAACTAAACTAAGACGTAAACTACTTCTATTATGATCGCAGAATGAAATCATTTAACCTCACATATGTCCACCACTTTGCTGTTGAAGAAACAACCGCAGAAACAGTTGCTGAGGAAAACTAACAACCACCTTCACATTCTGAATTATCAACATCAAGTGCTGAGGTCAACTTTCACCAGAACAGTTAACCATCTCCTCTTTCCCCTGCTTATAGCCACAGTGTGTAGGAATTTCTCCCATCTAGTGCTGAAATCAAAGATTGCACTCAAACGGATACCGCACTCTAGCCTCACTGTTTCAAACGTGTACCAAGAAGCTAAGATAACATTGATGAAACCATGTCATCCGATACTTCATGGAGTAAGTAGCGGATGTATTCTCAAGATGGCGAAACGTTATGGAACCCCCCAGATGACTTACCCGCTTACTGTGCAAACAAATCTGAAAGTCAGATTATTGGTGGAGGTAATAATACACCAATGATGACATATTTATGAATGCAGACATCGATTTTTGCCAATAAACAACTGAAAATGTTACACAATGTCCCTTTAAGGATGTACAGAAGAGAGGAGGGAAGAATGGGATGACTGGTTTCAGAGGCAGGTTGTGGAACTGCATCAGAGACAGTAGCAGGTCAACGATGATTTCTTCAAGTTTGGAAAAACTGTGGCAGACATGCTGCAGAGGCACAGGCGACGTCTAACACCTATAAACCTCTCTTTGAGAGGCGGCAGCAATAAAAATAAACATTTGCGTTATTTAATATTTTGTCAGGTTATGTTTATACTTCTACTCTACATACTCTACAACAGTTAAGTAGGATTTTTTTTTTCAACGCACAAAATATTATGGTTACCCATGACACATAGGCCTATAATCCAATAATATACTATAATGTGAATGTGAATTCTGAAATGGGTCATTATGCAATGCTTTTAGTTTTCATGCTTTAAGTATATTTTGATGCCAATATCTCTGTACTTTTACTTAAGAAAATTCTTAAATGCAGGACTTTTACTTGTAACAGTATTTTTACAGTTGGGTATTACTTGGTTAAGATCTGAGCACCTCTTCCACCACTGACCACGCCCACCTTCGTGCTGCTGCAGCAGTACATAGATAGAGAAGTCCACTCATCATGCTACAGGACAGGACTCAGTGTTGCTCAGAGGAGGCTGGACAAAATATGATTGTTAATTCAGACTGGGCAATTTATTTTATGTCCAAGAGTAAAGAGGCCAAGAATGAACAGAGGTGTTGACAAGTAAGTATCATTTAAAGGCCATATTGCTTCTCAAAGCACTGTCACCACCACCTGCTTTATAGTGCTATATGCTATAAGAATGCAATGTCAGCACTACTTTGTTTATGAATAAGTTGTGTCACACTTGTTTTAACAAACATATTCTGAATAATAAATACCAATTTTTAAGATATTTGTCAATTTACTTGATTACTCTGTTGCTGAAATGGCAATACATTTGGTGAAGAGCACATAATGACTTGTTTAAAATGCAAAAGTAAAAGTTTAGAACTTAAGATTTGACTTGGAATTTGTTAGCCTTTACTTGCAACTTGAGTGCAAAGACTTGAGACTTACTTGTGACTTGCAAAACAATGACTCTACCTGCCAGCCAATCCCTCCTTAACACCCGATTGCACTCACCTGCCTCCACAGCTGCAGCTCATCAGCCAATCAGCCCAGTATATAAGCCTCTCCAGCACACACACTCTTCACACTAAATCTGCCAGATTGTTCTTCTCCCACATGCAAGACTTTCCAGCACTCCTTACCTGCCTGATTTCCCATTGCCAACCCTGCCTGCCTCTAACCTGCCTGCATTGACTGTTTCCTATTAAACTCACCAGCCTTCTGTCCCCAGCTGCCTGTCTGCCTGTGGCTGTGTGGTGTTTTCCTGCAAAGACACTTCACCTTGAGTGTTCCCACCTGCTCGCCAGTTGCCCACTGCAGCTCAGAGACAGTCTGTGAGATGCCACATGCCGCACTGTGTACGCTCGACGCGCGCAACGCCTACCACTTGGGCCGCATCCGTGAGGGGGATCAATGGAAGACGGCTTTCAACACCCCGACCGGTCACTACGAATACCTGGTGATGCCCTTTATCCTGACCATCACTCCCGCCATCTTCCAGGCTCTAGTTAACAACATGCTCTGAGACATGCTCAATCGCTTTGTGTTGGTCTACCTGGACAACATCCTCATCTTCTTCAAGTCCCGAGAGGAGCATGTCCACCACATCCAGACTGTCCTCCAGCACCTCTTCAGGAACCCTCTGTTCGCCAAGGCCGAGAAGTGTGAGTTCCACACCACCTCATCTCCTTCCTGGGTTACACTGTGGCAAAAGGCAGACTGCAAATTGACCCAGCGAAGGTTTCTGCAGTCACGTCCTGGCCTGCTCCTGAGAAACACAAACAACTTCAGCAACTACCAACACTTCATCAGAGGGTATTGCTCTGTCGCCGCCCGTCTCACTGCCCTGACCTCATCCAAGACCCCTTTTCGGTGGACCCCAGCTGCACAGGAGGCCTTTCAAAAACTTATGACTCACTTCACATCAGCCCCCATCCTCCAGATGCCTGATTCCAACAGGCAGTTTGTGGTGGAGGTAGACGCCTCCGATGTTGGAGTGGGGACCGTGCTTTCTCAGCACTCAGCCACTGACTCCAAGCTCCACCCCTGCGCCTTTCTCTCCCATCTTCTGTCCACTGCTGAACAGAGGACATTGGAGAAGTGGCTGCATTGGCTGGAGGGAACCAAGACCCCATTTTTAGTATGGACTAACTACAAGAACCTTGAAAATATCCGTTCTGCTAAAAGACTCAACTCCCACCAAGCCAACTGGTCCCTGTTTTTCACCCGCTTCAACTTCACCCTCTCCTATCGCCCAGGGTCCTGCAATGTCAAGCCCGACACCCTGTCCCGACAGTTTCTAGGAGGGGGGGGGACCAATCCCAAGTCTATGATACCATTTTCTCCATGTCTGGTCATGACCATCACCTGGGAGATAGAGAAGAAAGTCAGAGCCACCCTGGAGGATAAATCTGGTCCCAGCAACTGTCCTCTTGATCATCTGTTCATCCCTCAAGCCCTGAGGTCGGATGTTCTGCATTGGGCTCACTCCTCCTGACTGACCTGCAACTTGGGATTCAGCGCACCAAGGGTGTCCTTCAACAACAGATCTGGTGGGCAAAACTTGAGGACGTTTGTCGACGCTTGCCCGGTCTGCAATCAACACAAGCCGTCCCTCTCAGCTCCGGCTGGCCTTCTGCATCGACTTCCAGCCCCTCGTCACCCCTGGTCCCACATCTCCTTAAACTTCATCACCAGCCTCTCTGCATCCGATGGCAACACTGTCATCATGACTGTGGTTGACCGCATCAGTAAGACGGCCCCCTTTATCCCTCTGCCCAAGTTGCTGACCACCAAGGAAAGTGCCAAGCTCATTCTGCAGCATATCTTCAGACTCCACGGGCTCCCTATTGACGTGGAGTCTGAAGATATGCTGCAGGATATCAGACTCCACGGGCTCCCTATTGAGGTGGTGTCAGACAGGGGGCCCCAGTTCACCTCGATCTTCTGGAGTTCTGCGAGCTACCCCGGTCAGCCTGTTCTTTGGGTTCCACCCACACTGCAATGGCCAGACCAAGTGGATGAACCAAGAGATGGAGACATTGCTGCGAGTGCATTGTCTCTGAGAATCCTTCATCCTGGTCCCAGCTTCTCACGTTGGTCAGTACGCCCTCAACACCCTTTCCAGTTCTGCCACGAGACTCTCACCCTTCCAGTGTTTTTCATGGGTTTCAACCACCACTCTTTCTGGCTCAGGAGAAAGAGGCTGTATGCACCTCTGTCCAACCCTTATCCGCCACTACGGCAGGACCTAGTCCCGAGCCCGGGCAGCCCTCCATCACTCCACAGACTGCTACTCAGCCTCTGCTAAACAATTTTCCACCAAAGATCTGCCTCTTTGGGTGGAATCTAAGAAGTTGGCCCCCAGGTTCATCGGCTCCTTTGAAATTGAGAGGGTCATCAACCCTGCAGCGGCGAGGTTGAAGCTTCCACAGTCCATTCACATTCATCCCACATTCCATGTCTCCAGGGTCCAGCCAGCCTGG